>NC_062536.1:20192784-20214752 GCF_022655615.1 Tachysurus fulvidraco
TGTACACACTGTACACACTGTACACACACACACACACTGTACACACTGTACACACACACACACTGTACACACACACACACACACACACACACACACACACACACTGTACACACTATACACACTGTACACACTGTACACACTGTACACACACACACACACACACACACTGTACACACTATACACACTGTACACACTGTACACACTGTACACACACACACACACACACACACACTGTACACACTATACACACTGTACACACTGTACACACTGTACACACTATACACACTATACACACTGTACACACTGTACACACTGTACACACTATACACACTGTACACACTGTACACACACACACACACACACACTGTACACACTGTACACACACACACACACACACACACACACACACACACACACACACACACACACTGTACACACTGTACACACACACACTGTACACACAGAAGACACACACACACACACACACACACACACACACACTACACACTCTACACACACACACACACACACACACACACACTGTACACACTGTACACACACACACACACACACACACACACACACACACTGTACACACTGTACACACACACACACACACACACTGTACACACACACACACACACACTGTACACACACACACACACACACACACACACACACACACACTGTACACACTGTACACACACACACACACACACACTGTACACACTGTACACACACACACACACACACACTGTACACACTGTACATACTACACACACTGTTCACACATCGTACACACTGTACACACTGTATACACACACACACACACACACACACACACACACACACACACACACACACACACACTGTACACACACACACACACACACACACAAACCCACTGTACATACTGCACACACTGTTCACACATCGTACACACTGTACACACTGTATACACACACACACACACACACACACACACACACACACACACACACACACACACACACACACACACACACACACACACACACACACACTGTACACACACATACACACTGTACACACATTGTACACACATACACACATACACACGGTACACACATCGTACACACACACACTGTACACACATCGTACACACACACACACATCGTACACACACACACTTCGTACACACACACACACACATCGTACACACACACACATCGTACACACTCACACATCGTACACACATACACACATACACACTGTACACACATCGTACACACACACACACACATCGTACACACACACATCGTACACACACACATCGTACACACACACATCGTACACACACATCGTACACCATTAGCAATGCCATTTTCATGGAGGCTTTGAAACCCAAACGAAAAAAACACCACACAAAATGGAGGGAAAAAGCTTTCCAGTGCAATCTCAGGGCTTTGAAGACGGACCGCGCTTGTTAAATTCATGCTCAGTCATCTGGGATAAAAAAAGGCTTACAGAAAGGATTTTTCCATTTTGACACTTTGGGTGCTGAGAGATTTGAATTAGCGTGAACGGTTGAAAGCACTTCAGCTAGCGCTCTGACACAACGTGCTAGCAACACATCAGTGCTAGCTTATCAGCAGATAAAAAAATTTCATCCAAATCAGTGAGCTCTGAAAGATGCATTAAAATCCAAATCCTTTAAAACCTCATGCTGCTCTATATTTCTGCTCAGCGCTAACAGATTAGCTTATCTGACCTGAGGAGAGGCGACATGACCGCAACTATTTCAAAAGATTTTCCACGTCATTGTGTCGGTTTTTGTAGGTGTGTGAACGTGAAAGTTCACTGAGTAAAGCACAACGCAACACAACACAACACAACGCAACACAAACACACTGCTACACAACACAACACAACGCAACACAACACACTGCTACACAACACAACACAATGCAACACACTGCTACACAACACAACACAATGCAGCACAATGCAACACACTGCTACACAACACAACACAACACAACACAACGCAACGCAGCACAACGCAACACAACGCAGCACAACGCAACGCAGCACAACACAACACAACGCAACACAACACAACACAACGCAACGCAGCACAACGCAACACAACGCAGCACAACGCAACACAACGCAGCACAACACAATACAACACAACGCAACAGACGTGACGTTGTCTAAATAATGTGAAACTGTGTGTAACTGTGACACTGAAAAATGGGGGGTGAATATTTCTGCCCATTGGTGTAAATCAGCAGTGTGAATCATGTGTAAGTTAAACCCATAGTGTGAAGGTACAGTAAGGTCATGTGGCTCCTCTGTAATGGCTGACTATAACACACTATAACTCATTATTACCTCAGTCTTCCTCTGACAGAGAAAAACTACAACATGATCAAACTGAACACAAACCGAAGGAAGGAAAGCATCATCATCATCATCATCATCATCATCATCATCCTCTCTGTTACATTCACATTTAATACATTAGCATGAATTAGCACAAATGCTTGGCTAATTAGCACTTCTGCTAGCGGCTAGCTCGTCTTCCTCGTATAATCATGCGTTCCTCGCTCGCTCACCTGAAAGACCTCCGACATCCATCTTCTTCAGGTTCTTGGCCTCCAGGACGACGACGGTGAGCTTTCCGGCGGTGGGAACGTAGCGCAGGGAGAAGCAGATATCACCTAGCTTCTCTTGCTGTGGAGGAAGATGGAGATTAGCGCATGAGTTCCAGCTGTTCTCACGCCTCACACAACAGCTGCTTTACTCCATCTGAGTTCGAGCTGAATTTCTGTTTAATTGACGTCTTTAACTTCCTTTAATATCCCTAATAAAATGTAATTGTCTCCATTTCACTCCAGATCCTACACACAGAAATCTTCCTGGTGTTTGAGCAACACCAACACCACCACCCTGACGTCTCTGCTGCTGCTGACAGGAAGGTGTGTTTATGGAGCTATAATTATGGGATGTCTTCTCCAACACCACTCCATCTGATTGATCTATAAGGCGATGATTAGTGATTTAAAATACATTGCAGTGTTTAATAAGCATTTCCTCTTGATGTCTCAACACTTCAGGACTCGACACCTTGCTTTCTTTATCTCCGTCTTGTTTCTTTCCCTCCATCATCACCAGCGGTCGAGGAATAATTGACCTTTCCATAAACCAAACCATGCCACAAAAACAAGCTTCCCCTGTCAACCAGAGCTTAAACACTATACACCATGACATTTAGCATGAAAATTGAATCTCCTGAACCCGTGTGATGGAAGTCACACCTTTATTAATGGCGGAGCGCCATGGAAGGCTGATTAAGTGACATTTCCCAGGAGATGGATTTTTCACCCATCCGTGAGCCTCGCTCAAAAAAGTGTTAAACACCAAACTTCAGGAGTCTGGTGTTGTTTTTATGGTGTTGTGATTATTACATACTGTTATGAGAAGATAGCAGTGTTTAGAACCTTATCCAGTATTCTTTAATAGACACAAACTGCACTGTGGTGTTGAGCCTGTGTGTGATCTCCACCATTAACACCGTTTGTACTGTTCAGATATTTTACTCATCGCTATACAGGTTCTTAAAGACTGAGTTGTGGTATTTGTTGTTTTCAATGTTAGAAGCAGTGTGAATTTGGTATTTAATCCTAATGTGATTTAAAAAGTGATGGTGAATGTTGGTGTGTGATGGAGAATGTTGGTGTTTAATGGTGAATGTTGGTGTTTGATTGAGAATGTTGGTGTTTGATGGAGAATGTTGGTGTTTAATGGAGAATGTTGGTGTTTAATGGAGAATGTTGGTGTTTAATAGTGAATGTTGGTGTGTGATGGAGAACGTTGGTGTTTAATAGTGAATGTTGGTGTTTGATGAAGAATGTTGGTGTTTAATGGTGAATGTTGGTGTTTAATGGTGAACGTTGGTGTGTGATGGAGAATGTTGGTGTGTTTGATGGAGAATGTTGGTGTTTGATGGTGAATGTTGGTGTGTGATGGTGAATGTTGGTGTGTGATGGTGAATGTTGGTGTTTGATGGTGAATGTTGGTGTTTGATGGAGAATGTTGGTGTGTGATGGTGAATGTCGGTGTTTGATGGTGAATGTTGGTGTTTGATGGAGAATGTTGGTGTGTGATGGTGAATGTTGGTGTTTAATGGTGAATGTTGGTGAGTGATGGTGAATGTTGGTGTTTGATGGAGAATGTTGGTGTTTTAATGGTGAATGTTGGTGAGTGATGGTGAATGTCAGTGTTTGATGGTGAATGTCAGTGTTTGATGGTGAATGTCGGTGTTTGATGGAGAATGTTGGTGTGTGATGGTGAATGTTGGTGTGTGATGGTGAATGTTGGTGTTTGATGGAGAATGTTGGTGTTTAATGGTGAATGTTGGTGTTTGATGGAGAATGTTGGTGTTTGATGGAGAATGTTGGTGTTTGATGGAGAATGTTGGTGTTTAATGGAGAATGTTGGTGTTTAATAGTGAATGTTGGTGTGTGATGGAGAACGTTGGTGTTTAATAGTGAATGTTGGTGTTTGATGAAGAATGTTGGTGTTTAATGGTGAATGTTGGTGTTTAATGGTGAACGTTGGTGTGTGATGGAGAATGTTGGTGTGTTTGATGGAGAATGTTGGTGTTTGATGGTGAATGTTGGTGTGTGATGGTGAATGTTGGTGTGTGATGGTGAATGTTGGTGTTTGATGGTGAATGTTGGTGTTTGATGGAGAATGTTGGTGTGTGATGGTGAATGTCGGTGTTTGATGGTGAATGTTGGTGTTTGATGGAGAATGTTGGTGTGTGATGGTGAATGTTGGTGTTTAATGGTGAATGTTGGTGAGTGATGGTGAATGTTGGTGTTTGATGGAGAATGTTGGTGTTTAATGGTGAATGTTGGTGAGTGATGGTGAATGTCAGTGTTTGATGGTGAATGTCAGTGTTTGATGGTGAATGTCGGTGTTTGATGGAGAATGTTGGTGTGTGATGGTGAATGTTGGTGTGTGATGGTGAATGTTGGTGTTTGATGGAGAATGTTGGTGTTTAATGGTGAATGTTGGTGTTTGATGGAGAATGTTGGTGTTTGATGGAGAATGTTGGTGTTTGATGGAGAATGTTGGTGTTTAATGGAGAATGTTGGTGTTTAATAGTGAATGTTGGTGTGTGATGGAGAACGTTGGTGTTTAATAGTGAATGTTGGTGTTTGATGAAGAATGTTGGTGTTTAATGGTGAATGTTGGTGTTTAATGGTGAACGTTGGTGTGTGATGGAGAATGTTGGTGTGTTTGATGGAGAATGTTGGTGTTTGATGGTGAATGTTGGTGTTTGATGGTGAATGTTGGTGTGTGATGGAGAATGTTGGTGTGTGTGGTGAATGTTGGTGTGTGATGGAGAATGTTGGTGTGTGATGGTGAATGTTGGTGAATGTTGGTGTTTGATGGTGAATGTTGGTGTGTGTGGTGAATGTTGGTGTTTAATGGTGAATGTTGGTGAGTGATGGTGAATGTTGGTGTTTGATGGAGAATGTTGGTGTTTAATGGTGAATGTTGGTGAGTGATGGTGAATGTCAGTGTTTGATGGTGAATGTCAGTGTTTGATGGTGAATGTCGGTGTTTGATGGAGAATGTTGGTGTGTGATGGTGAATGTTGGTGTGTGATGGTGAATGTTGGTGTTTGATGGAGAATGTTGGTGTGTGATGGTGAATGTTGGTGTTTAATGGTGAATGTTGGTGAGTGATGGTGAATGTCAGTGTTTGATGGTGAATGTCAGTGTTTGATGGTGAATGTCGGTGTTTGATGGAGAATGTTGGTGAGTGATGGTGAATGTCAGTGTTTGATGGTGAATGTTGGTGTTTGATGGTGAATGTTGGTGTGTGATGGTGAATGTTGGTGTTTGATGGAGAATGTTGGTGTTAAATGGTGAATGTTGGTGTTTAATGGTGAATGTTGGTGTGTGATGGAGAATGTTGGTGTTTGATGGTGAATGGTGGTGTTTGATGGAGAATGTTGGTGTTTGATGGTGAATGTTGGTGTTTGATGGTGAATGTTGGTGTTTGATGGAGAATGTTGGTGTTTGATTGTGAATGTTGGTGTTTGATGGTGAATGTTGGTGTTTGATGGAGAATGTTGGTGTTTGATGGAGAATGTTGGTGTTTGATGGAGAATGTTGGCGTTTGATGGTGAATGTTGGTGTTTGATGGTGAATGTTGGTGTTTGATGGAGAATGTTGGCGTTTACTGATCATTAAAATGAACTATATTGTATTCTTACTTCCTCCTTCTCTGCGCTCTGGAGATCCCGCCACTCCTCGGTCACATGACTGAAGTCCACCTTGTTCATTGGCACTTTAACGTCTCCGATGGCATCGTGTTTGGAGAAACGGTCGAAATCGTACACCGTCATCACCAGCGTCTTCCCTCCCAGCTCTGTGTACGGAACCTGAGGGAACAGCAGAGGGAAGATTAAAACTCCTCTCCTTCACATCACCAGCTTCCTCCACATGTCCGATCTATCTAATCTGTTTTTTCTATTGATTATTTTCATCTCAATTGCAATAATTTATTATTTATTTTAATATCAGATTTTGCAGTGTAGCAGATTCTAACACAAAAACGTGTTTATGTTACACAGAAGGGAAAAGATTCGGCTTGAGATAAGAGAACTGATAAAACGAGCGCTTGTGTGAACTCGGATGCGTTTTCCCTTTAACGTGTCGTGTGGTGTAATCAGACTCACAGCAGGTGCAGTCAGACGAACATGATTGCGTTTCAGAGTCAGAGAAAATGACCATAATGTCACTCTCTGTGTGTGTGTGTGTGTGTGTGTGTGTGTGTGTGTGTGTGTGTGTGTGTGAGAGAGAGAGAGAGAGAGAGAGAGAGAGAGACTCGGCTCATCGGTGAACGCAATCAACATTAAATCATCTCATTCCCACATCAGTATTCATAGAAAAGTGAGGAGTGCTCATTTCCAGGTCAACACGTTAGAGGTGTGTGTGTGTGTGTGTGTGTGTGTGTGTGTGCCCGTGCCCGTGTGCATTTGTGTGTGTGTGCGTGTTTATGTGTGTGTGTGTGTGTGTGTAAAAGATGAAGTGACCTGCTCCATGACATTACACACTAATCATAATGTAAACTTTGTGGATCAGTCAGTGGCCTGCCTTACTCTTCAAGGTTAGGAGTGTTTAATCTGTGTGTGTGTGTGTGTGTGTGTGTGTGTGTGTGTTTTGTCTCTAATTGAGCTGTTTTTCAGATCAAAACTCATTACAGAAGCCGATTGTTTCAACACATTGACAAACTGCTTTAGTCCAGAAGAGAGACAATAGACGAGGCCAGAAGACTAGCTTGTCCTCGCTGCTAACACACACACACACACACACACACACACACACACACACACACACACACTGATGTTAGCTATATACGTGTCTGATGTCAGCTATATACGTGTCTGATGTTAGCTATATACGTGTCTGATGTTAGCTATATACGTGTCTGATGTTAGCTATATACGTGTCTGATGTTAGCTATATACGTGTCCGATGTTAGCTATATACGTGTCCGATGTTAGCTATATACGTGTCCGATGTTAGCTATATACGTGTCCGATGTTAGCTATATACGTGTCCGATGTTAGCTATATACGTGTCTGATGTTAGCTATATACGTGTCTGATGTCAGCTATATACGTGTCTGATGTTAGCTATATACGTGTCTGATGTTAGCTATATACGTGTCTGATGTCAGCTATATATGTGTCTGATGTTAGCTATATATGTGTCTGATGTTAGCTATATATGTCTGATGTTAGCTATATATGTCTGATGTTAGCTATATATGTCTGATGTTAGCTACATACATGTATCATGTCAGTTATATACTTATATATTTAGGTCTGTTTTTGGAAGAAGGCAGTTCCTCAGTCTGTAGAATCAGTGGACAGGAGACAGAAGTCCTCATGCTGAAGGACACACTTCATCCCAGGAGCTGTAACTCGGACTACTAACTGGATGAAAGGCAGAATAAGAGGAAACCCTGCCCTTCTGCCTGAGGCACAGAACGGTATGTTACCTTGAAGGTGAACTGCTCGTTGAAGGTGGGGTTGAGAGTCTTCCTGTGCACTTTGGTCTCAAACTTCTTCTTCTTATCAGGTAGCAGGTAGACCTTCACGTAGGGGTCAGAGGTCCCCCCCATGTCCATGGCAGGTAGCTCGGCCGCCTGGATGATCCCCACCATAAGCTGAGCAACAGAGAGTGTATATTACATCACACATGTCACAGATGAGACACATCACACACACAACACACACATCATGGCTGATGAGGTGAGTTTATTTTAGGGTTTATTTAGTGACCAAACTTCTAACACACAGATTATAAATCATTATAAACACAGAGTGAGATTATAAATCATTATAAACACAGAGTGGGATTATAAATCATAAACACAGAGTGGGATTATAAATCCTTATAAACACAGAGTGGGATTATAAATCCTTATAAACACAGAGTGGGATTATAAATCCTTATAAACACAGAGTGGGATTATTAATCCTTATAAACACTGAGAGTGAGATTATAAATCATTATAAACACAGAGTGAGATTATAAATCATTATAAACACTGAGTGGGATTATGAATCATTATAAACACAGAGTGGGATTATGAATCATTATAAACACAGAGTGGGATTATAAATCCTTATAAACACAGAGTGGGATTATAAATCCTTATAAACACAGAGTGGGATTATCAATCATTATAAACACTGAGTGGGATTATAAATCCTTATAAACACTGAGTGGTATTATAAATCATTATAAACACAGAGTGAGATTATAAATCCTTATAAACACAGAGTGGGATTATGAATCATTATAAACACAGAGTGGGATTATGAATCATTATAAACACTGAGAGTGGGATTATAAATCATTATAAACACAGAGTGGGATTATAAATC
Source organism: Tachysurus fulvidraco (assembly GCF_022655615.1). Classification (NCBI taxonomy): domain Eukaryota; kingdom Metazoa; phylum Chordata; class Actinopteri; order Siluriformes; family Bagridae; genus Tachysurus; species Tachysurus fulvidraco. The sequence continues at coordinate 20,201,747 of NC_062536.1, forward strand.
ATTATAAACACTGAGAGTGAGATTATAATTCCTTATAAACACTGAGAGTGGGATTATAAATCATTATAAACACAGAGTGGGATTATAAATCATTATAAACACAGAGTGGGATTATAAATCATTATAAACACTGAGAGTGGGATTATGAATCATTATAAACACTGAGAGTTGGATTATGAATCATTATAAACACAGAGTGGGATTATAAATCATTATAAACACTGAGAGTGGGATTATAAATCATTATAAACACTGAGAGTTGGATTATGAATCATTATAAACACAGAGTGGGATTATGAATCATTATAAACACAGAGTGAGATTATAAATCCTTATAAACACAGAGTGAGATTATAAATCCTTATAAACACAGAGTGGGATTATAAATCCTTATAAACACAGAGTGGGATGTGACACATCAGGAGGTTCTGTAAGACGTGTAGAACAGGAAGTCAGCGCTCAGTTACAGATCCCTACATCAGATCTCATGAGAATAAATCCTAGGTGCTAGAGATGGAATTGTAATAGCTCTTTATAGTCTGAGTCTTTATTAATCTTCATGTCTCCAGCAGTGTCTTAGCACTTCATTAAAAACTAGCAATTAATAGTAATTAGCATTAGGGACATTTTCGCTTGGCTGGTTTTTATTCTGTGAGATTAAATGTACACTTAGATAAACAACGCAGCTCCTGTTTAAATGTCCTATTATTGTGTTTTTTACTTTAATATTGTATTGTTATTTTTTCCATTTTAATTTTCCCTTTTTGAGCTTTCAGTTAATTGTTTGCTGCATTTTTTATGTATTTACACTCATTTTGAATTTAAATTAATATTTATTCAGGGGGAACACGGTGGCTTAGTGGTTAGCACGTTCACCTCACACCTCCAGGGTTGGGGGTTCGATTCCCACCTCCGCCTTGTGTGTGTGGAGTTTGCATGTAGTCCCCGTGCCTCGGGGGTTTCCTCCGGGTACTCCGGTTTCCTCCCCCGGTCCAAAGACATGCATGGTAGGTTGATTGGCATCTCTGGAAAATTGTCTGTAGTGTGTGAGTGTGTGTGTGAATGAGAGTGTGTGTGTGCCCTGTGATGGGTTGGCACTCCGTCATGTTGCTGTAATGATATTATAATGTTATGTTAGAATGTTGCTGTAATGTTATTATAATGTTTTATAATGAACAGATCTGTGTCACAGTAATGAAGGAAAACTTCATCTCATGTAGATTATTATGAGTTCTCAACTTAAGAACCCGAGAGCAGCATGTGTGAAATGTGAAAACACATTGGGTTCTAAGGGTTATCCCGGTGATAACGGTCACATATACACTCATTACAGGAGTGTTAAATTCAGGCTGAAAGTGAGGCTCAAACTGACCAGTCAATGACACAGCCATCTCTCTCTCTCTCTCTCTCTCTCTCTCTCTCTCTCTCTCTCTCTCTCTCTCTCTCTCTCTCTCTCTCACTGTCTCTCTCTCTCTCTCTCTCTCTCTCTCTCTCTCTCTCTCTCACTCACTGTCTCTCTCTCTCACTCACTGTCTCTCTCTCTCTCTCTCTCTCTCTCACTCACTCTCTCTCTCTCTCTCTCTCTCTCTCTCTCTCTCTCTCTCTCTCTCTCTCTCTCTCTCTCTCTCTCTCTCACACACACACACACATACACACACACAATCACGCAACATGAACCTGATATTACAGCTTCCCGTTCCTGTTATCAACCTGGTTCTACAGCGGTCATGTTCCTCTGTGGTTCTACAGCGGTCATGTTCCTCTGTGGTTCTACAGCGGTCATGTTCCTCTGTGGTTCTACAGCGGTCATGTTCCTCTGTAGTTCTACAGCGGTCATGTTCCTCTGTGGTTCTAGCTTATTGAAAAGCAGGGTAACAGTTCAGATTAAATGTATGTATTAATTTTTTAATAAATCATTCCCAGTCCTGTTCCGACATCTAACAATCTCTTTTAATCTTCATCAGGTGATGCATTAATAGAAGGTTCTCCTGAGAAGTGAAGTGTCTGTTCATCGATCTGTTCCACTATAAATGCAGGTGTTATGAATGTTTTATGAAGTGTGTATGGATGGATGGGGTTAAGCTAAAGTGGAATCATGTCTTGGAAAACGTCCAAGTGAGACAAACTGTGGTTTCTTCTGCCATGTAGATCTTCAGCTATGGGGCTGTAGTCATTGTCAGAGAGAAACTGGGAGCACCCTCTAGTGGAGAGGTCTGTTCTGCTTTACATTAAAATTTTTCCAGGAATTTCTAGTATTTTATTTCCATCTGTTTCTCCATCCATTTATTAAGTCATCCTTCCATCAATCCACTGACACTCAGTTCCATCCATCCAGCCAGCCATCCATCCAGCCATCCATCCATCCAGCCATCCATCCATTCACACATCCTTTCCAAATTTATTTCACATATCTACTGACAATAAAATTCTCAGCATTGTGTGTGTGTGTGTGTGTGTGTGTGTGTGTGTGTGTGTGTGTGTGTGTGTGTGTGTGTGAGAGAGAGAGTTTCAGAAGATGAGATTTTTACCCATAATTCCCTGCTCTGACTCTGCAGGCAGTGAAAGTAGCACACACACAAAGACAAGAGACATGACTGTATTTCTTTTCCTCAGCAGGAGAGCGCCGCTCAATTTGTCCACAGAATGTTGGAGGCTGTCGGCTGAAATGACTAGCGGCGAGACATTTTTCACGGTAGAAGGAACTTTTGGGTGGAAAACAATTTATTTCTCGTTTGCGGCACAGCGTAATCGGCGCGGATGTTCGGTCCTGATGTGTTTCGCTAGGCATTAGCAAGCTAATTAATAAACCCAGATCCAGGTCGTTAGCGGATCTGATCTCACTCTCATGCATTCCCTCCCTTACCTTCACTCACTCACTCACTCACTCAACCACTCACTCACACACTCACGCACACCCACGCACGCACGCACACACATCACGCAACGCACACACGCACACACGCACACACGCACATCACACACGCACACACGCACACACTCACTCACACACGCACACAGCATCACACACGCACACACACACAACACGCACGCACACACTCACACACACACGCACGCACCACACGCACACACACACGCACGACACGCACGCACACACGCACCACGCACGCACACACGCACGCACACACTAACGCACACACACGACACACACACGCACGCACACACGCACGCACACACGACACACACCACGCACCACACGCACAACACACCACGCACAGCACACCACGCACACACTCACACCACGCACGCACGCACACACGCACGCAAACTCACACACGCACGCACACACGCACACACGCACTCACACACGCACGCACACCACGCACACACGCACGCACCACGCACGCACGCACGCAACGCACGCACACACGCACGCACACACTCACGCACACACGCACGCACGCACGCACGCACGCACGCACGCACGCACCCACGCACACACATCACGCACACACGCACGCACACACGCACTCGCACCCACGCACCCACTCACTCACCACCACGCACTCACGCACCACCACGCACCACACACACGCACGCACTCACCCACGCACCACGCACACACACACCACGCACACACGCACGCACACACACGCACGCACGCACTCACACGCACACACGCACGACGCAAGCACACACCCACCACACGCACTCACCAAGCACACCACCACACACACTCACTCACTCACTCACTCACTCACTCACTCACCCACTCACTCACTCACTCACTCACACACTCACTCACCCACTCACACACTCACTCACTCACACACTCAACTCTATTTATCTATCTATCTATCTATCTATCTATCTATCTATCTATCTATCTATCTATCTATCTATCTATCTATCTATCTATCTATCTATCTATCTATCTATCTATCGCCCTTTCACCCATTGACCTGTAATTTGTTTGTCAGTCCAGTCATCATCCATCAGCTCATCTATCACTTCATCATCCACCACATTGTGTGAAGGCCTTGTGTTGATCTGACATCAGTAAAGTTGGGGTTTAGGAACCCAACCCTGAAATCTGAGAGGGGGGAGTTTCTGTCTTCTTTTAGTAACTTAAAATTCTTCAAAGCAGAGAGAGAGAGAGAGAGAGAGAGAGAGAGAGAGAGAGAGAGAGAGAGAGAGAGAGAGAGAGAGAGAGATGGAGAGAGAGACTGATGTGATGATGTGAGATGAATCTGGGTCAGACTGATGCTGCTTCACTGTCTGATGTTGGAGCTCAGAGCTTCATGAATACAAACACTGCTGCTCTGAAACCCAGTGAGTAATGATGGTGGAGTTTGAAGGTGTTATCCATCTCAGACCCAGACCTGGAGCACTAGTGTGGAGATGATGTTTCCTGATGATGACGATGAGTGTGGAACGACCGATCTTCACATCAGTGCATTAGAAATGTTGATTATTATTACTTTGGGAAAAACAAAAACACCTGGAAGCATCAAAATGATTTTTTATGATCTGGGGCCTGAAGACTCAGAGTGTTTAATTAGGTCCAAATTTGGGACATGCCCCCGAGTGCAGGATGAGTGCAGGATGAGTGCAGGATGAGTGGAGGATGAGTGGAGGATGAGTGGAGGATGGGGGTGGTGGTGAGGGGAGGATGAGTCATCCACTTTACTTTAGTGTTTAACCAATAACGACTCAAATGAAATCAAATTCAGCAGAAAGTGTAGATGTTTACCAGCGTGATCTACTTAACATAATAACTACATCTCTACTCACTCGTACTCATCTATACTTCCTGTTCTTTTATCACAGTTCATTTTATTCCTGTTCTCTGGGGAGACGCTTGTTTGTCTCCTGTCTTCAACCATCTAGCGGCCAGTGTGTGAGCGGCAGCATGTTTAGTAATTCTTCCTCTGTCATTAGCGTTAATTTCACTAGTGTTAAGTGTGTGTTAGCTCTCTGACGGAGATGATTTCAGCGTTAGAGGTGACACTAGAGAGGGATAGCGACAGTAGTGTAGTTTCTGTAGGGGAAAGTCTTGATGCTTTAGAGTTAGTAACCCTCCAACTCCGGCATTAGAGCCCTCACAGCGGGGCGGATGGGTGACGACTCGGCGGCAAAGTCACAAAGCCAAAGCTAACCCTAAGGCTTGCCCACGGGAGCACCACTCCTCTCCGCTTCACATGTCTAACAGATTTACTCTCATCAGTGAAGCACCGGCTGAGAAACCTGAAAGAGCTCTGGTTATAGGAGACTCCATCTTAAGGCATGTGAAATTAGCTCAGCCTTTAGGGGCTCCAGGAGCACAGGTTAGGTGTATTCTAGGAGCCAGGGAGCCGGACATAGCAGGAAATCTTAGGGTCTTAGGCAAGCATAGGTACTCAAAGGTACTCTAATATTGTAGAGGTGTGTAACCCCATCCCAATGCGGCGTGGCGATGTAGCTTACAGCAGGTTATGGTCGCTGAACTGCTGGATGTCCAGGTGGTGCTCTGAAAACAATGTGGGCTTCATAGATAATACGAGCACTTTTGAGGGCAAGGCTGACCGTTGGATCTCACATGGGAAAGTGCTGCTCTCATGTCTCGCAGTATAGCACATAGTTTAAGAACAGGCCTAGTTAATCTGTGACAATCCAGAGCCAGGGCCAGGGAGCAGACAAGCAGGCTAATCCGACCGTCTGCTAGCTAGCTGCATCGTGTAGTCACCCAGGGTTCACAATATAGAGACTGTGTCTGTTTCCTGAGCTAAACAAAAAACTATAAACACTCAGAAAATGTGTTTTAGTCACCTTATTAGCATAAAATGAGATCACAGTGAAAGCACAGCCAACACCTTCGATCTGAAGCTCGGACTGTTAAATATAAGACCTCTGGTATCTAAAGCTCTTATGGCTAATGAACTGATTACTGATCAGAAGTTTAGTGTCCTGTGATTAACAGAAACAAACCTGCTTGTCGCATTAAATGAGGCTTATAGTAATATACATCAGTCACGCCAGGCAGGGGAGGAGGCAGGTGGAGGAGGCAGGGGCGGAGGCAGGGGCGGAGGCAGGGGCGGAGGCAGGGGCGGAGGCAGGGGAGGAGGCAGGGGAGGAGGTGTCGCAGTTATTCATGATGATAAGCTCGATGTCAAGCAAGAATCTAGACACATGTTTAACTCATTTGAAGTACTTTATACTAGCACACATGTAGCCACAAATAAATAAGTTTACTGAGTCAGTTCCTCTAATCGTTATTTACAGACCTCCTGGACCATATTCTGAGTTCCTCTGTGAATTTGCAGATTTCATTTCAAACCTAGTTGTTTCTTTAGACAAAGCAGTCATTGTTGTAGCCTTTAATATTCATTTTGATAACTTAGAAGCTCCTCTGAGAAAAGCATTTGTTTCCATCGTAGATTCAGTAGAAATGAACCAGAATGTAATAAGACCCACTCATGATGGAGGTCACACTCTTGATCTCGTTCTAACCCTCACAGTGTCTCAGTCAGAAGCTTTCTCTGACCATCATCTCATTTCATTCCATTTGTGCTTCAGACACGATATTTGCGATTTGCTACGTCACCGTGTTTAACGTACATTTACATCCACTGCTGCAGAGAGATTTACCAACAGTCTCCCAGATTTATCATCCATTATGGGATCACCATCTGAGCCACAGGACTATTTAGAGTCAGTGTTTCACTTCACACTAGATACTGTAGCTCCACTTAAAAGGAAAGTAATTAGAGAGAAAAATCTTGCACTCTGGTACAGTGACAACACACGGACTGTAAAACAAGCAGCTAGGACATTAGAACATCAATGGCATCAAAATAAATTGTATTTTGTAATTATTGTAATTTATTATTTTTTATTCAGTATTTTGATTAGCATGGAAGAAAAGCCTTGGTAGCTACAAAAAATCTCTCAGTGCGGCGAGATCAGTGTATTTCTTCAGTCTTATTGAAGAGAACAAAAATAAACGTACATTTATTTATTTAATACTGTAGCAAAATGAACTGGGAATAAAAACAGTGTTGAAAAGCGCACACATCTATTTGTAGCAGTAACGACTTCATGAATTATTTCATTGGAAAAATTAATAACATCAGGCATAAAATACAGACCATTAATTTAATACCAAACACATTGATATATAAGCTGTAGGTAATATTTATGTTTTTGATCAGTATTTAGTTTTAATCCCCTTTAATAGACTGACGTATTTTCACTGATTTCTTCGACCTGCACATTGGATCTTTTACCCACGTGTTACTTTAAACAGATATTACCACTAAACATCCAACACATTCTAAAGATAATAAATTCGTCCCTTAACACTGGTTATGTGCCAGTATAAACCTCTGATTAAAAAACCTGACCTCGACCCAAGCCAGCTGTCCAACTATAGGCCAACATCAAACCTCCCCTTTATCTCCAAGATCCTAGAGAAGGTTGTAGCTCAGCAGTTATGTTCAGACCTACACAGGAATAATACTCATGAACTGTATCAGTCAGGATTCAGGCCTCATCATAGCACAGAGACAGCGCTGGTTAAAGTGGTAAATGTCCTGTTACTGGTCTCTGATCAGGGTTGTGTCTGTTTGCTGGTGTTACTCGATCTTAGTGCAGCTTTTGATACCATTGACCATGTTATTTTACTTGATAGGCTAGAACATGTTGTTGGTGTTAAAGAGACAGTCTTCTCCTGGCTCAGGTCTTATTTGACAGATCGATATCAGTTCGTAGATCTAAATGGTCACAGCTCTAAATTAACTAAGGTAATGTTTGGTGTTCCACAAGGTTCTGTTTTAGGCCCATTGCTTTTCTCCCTATATACTGTATGTTACCCCTGGGTGCATTTATTTGTAAACATGGTATTAGGCTGATGACACACAGCTATATGTCTCCTCTAATTCAGATGTGAGTCACCAGCTTAATAAGACTGAAGGTTGTGTGAAGGACATCAGACAGTGGACGCTTACTAACTTTACACATAATGTACATTGTCCATCACCTGATTACAATCATACCTGACAATTTTCTCCTCTCTCACTCTCTTTTTATATGAATATATATTTTGTTATTATTATTATTATTGTTATTATTATTATTATTATTATTATTATTATTATTATTATTATTATTATTATTATTATTAAGTTTAATAGTTAGAATTAGAACCAGCTCTCTGTGGTGGACACATGAGACAGAAAGTGAGAGTTTTAAAGGTTAAATAGTTTGTGTGATGGCTGACAGGAGATCTTTACCTTGTCTAATATCACCTTCACTCTATTAGAGGATGAGGAGGAACTTTCAGTCCTTCATCGGCTCTGATTCAGAGCACACAGAGACCCGGAGAGATACGAGTGATAAACCTGTAGTCATCTTCATACAGAAGACTCTTCAGTAGAGACGTCACACACTCACTGTCTTAATGGGACATCTCTAATAGTGTCCACTCACAGATGGGGAAATAGTCGAGTAATGATTAGGATTAGTGTGTTTCATCTGGAGCCTAAACACACACACACACACACACACACACACACACACACACACACACACACACACACACACAAACACACACACACACACACACACACACACTCACACTCACACATACACACACACACACAGACACACACAGACACACACAGACACACACAGTTACACACACACAGACACACAGACACACACAGTTACACACAGTTACACACACACACACACACACACACACACACACACACACACACACACACACACACACACACACACACACACACACTCACACTCACACATACACACACACACACAGACACACACAGACACACACAGTTACACACACACAGACACACAGACACACACAGTTACACACAGTTACACACACACACACACACACACACACACACACACACACACACACACACACACACACAGTCACACACAAACAACACACAGAAACACACACAAACGACACACAGACACACACAGACACACACAGTTACACACCCAGTTACACACAGTTACATACACAGTTACACACACAGTTACACACCCAGTTACACACACAGTTACATACACAGTTACACACACAGTTACACACCCAGTTACACACAGTTACATACACAGTTACACACACAGTTACACACACAGTTACACACACACCACAACACTAGCTTTAAGCTCCAGGTGAAGTAAGTGACGTGACATACGGCTAAGTACGGTGACCCATAGGCAGAATTTGTTCTCTGCATTTGATCCATCCAATGTGCACACACACACACACAGCAGTGAACACACACACACACACACACACACACACACACACACACACACACACACACACACACACACACACACACACACACACACACACACACAAACACACCTTGAACACACACCCAGAGCAGTGGGCAGCCACTTATGCAGACTTCCCTAGTAGTTTAGATTACACACTCTTCTTGCACACACACACACACACACACACACACACACACCTTCCTACCTTCCCACAAGGTGAGATTTAATCCCATTCTTTCTCTCTAAAACTGGGTTTCCTACCAAACCACACCAAATGAACAGCAGTAAACAAAATGATTGACACTTTCAGTTCAGACACTTTCAGTTCAGACATCCATGTAGGGACGCGAGCTCACGCTGGGACGAGTCGAAATCGTATTCCTCTGATCCTGATCTGTTCGTCCAGAATGATGGAGTTTACAGTTGTAGAAATGAAGAAACTAATGGAGGAAATCTGGTGTTCTGTAAACACTAAACTGTCGCGTTAATAGAACCTGATCTCGTCATTAAGCCGCACAAACACTGAGATTCTTTAGTTAGTATAGAGTCAGCTGTCACCCCATCGTTATGATGTCATTAGGTAATTAGTCTCATTAATTAATTAATTCTGCTCATTCATTTTGTTGGACGTTAGGACTGAAAATTAAAATGTAAAAAAAATAAAGCAAGGAATATTAAATTATTTAGTTTTTTTTAAAATATGGCTTCATTCTAATTACAATTCCAGACATAATAAGTCGGGGTTCAAGCCCCAGCACCATTATTGGGGAATTGGGGTATGTGTTGGGGATGTGGTAGCCTAGTGGTTAAGGTGTTGGAGTACTGATCGCAGGGTCATGAGTTTGAATCCCAGGTCCATCAAGCTGCCACTGCTGGGCTCCTGAGCAAGGCCCTTAATTGTATGAATTGAAATAAAATGTAAGTCACTCTGGATAAAGGTGTCTGCTAAATAATCTAAATGTAATGTATTGAGCAAGACCCTTAACCCTGTTATCTAAAAGAATCCCACCGTGCCGTGCTGTATGTGGTGATGATAATAATAACAGCTTGTAATCAGATTAAACTGTACATCTGAAGCCATGAGCTGAACTCTGGTGTTTGATTGACTTTATCCTCCTAGTCTGCTAATTAAACCCTGAACCAGGAGTCTGGTCTGAGAACTTACAGGAATGCTGGGATGCTGATGTGAGACTATGGTTACGTATAATGATCCAGGAAGTGAAAACAACCAATCGGATATCAGCAGTAAAGATTTAAGTGTGTATTGATTTACAATACTGATGCCAGGTGAGCTACAAAGTCCCTGTAGGATGAAAACATATAATAAAACATGGACACAAACGTCACCAACACACCAAGACGCGCTCGGGTTCTTACCGTGTTCTCGGTGAAGTTATAATCCAGTGAGTATTGCAATTTGCCCAGTTTTTCTTGCTCCTTAGGCTCGGCTTCCTTTTCACCCTCCGAGAGTCCGGTCTCCACTTCGTCTTCGTCCTTCAGAGCCTGAAGGAGACATCCACCAAGAGTCAGTCCACTCGGCCCCATTTCCTGAAGCTGAGCCGCCAAGCCATGGTCTCCTGTATAAACCTCTTTTAAAGGGATCGAGCACTAAAAACACCACAGTGATCAACACCACGACATGCTTGGTGATGGTTCAACCCCAAATCGTGACCCCATCCCATCCCCATCGGCAGACTGTAAGCACCTATACAGCCTAGTCCTCATCAAATCAGATGGTTTGCACAGAGGATGAGTGTAATGGGGCGCAAGCATTTTGGGAAATCGAGCTTCTCAGAAGCAGATCAGAATCGTTTTGGTGAATGTTTCAGACATGGAAGGAATCAGAAGAAGGGATGTGAAGTGTGGTGTCAGTGCGCGTTCGTTTATTTCTGCCTAGTCTGCAATGTGAGGGCTGAAACGTGCTCAAACTCTCATTCAGTGGATTAAAGGTCTTCTATCTTAAGCTAGATTTGTCAGTAAAGCATGCATGGCATTCTCGTTCCCCAAAACAGGTTGAGTTCTCAGTGACCCCCTGAACCCTTTGCATCATGCTAGCAGGAAGTGGTTAAAGAAAACAAACAAACAAACAAACAACCAAACAAACAAAAGGGCTGGTAACGAACATGGGACCTGTCCTATCAGCTGTCAGGTTAATATTTTAGAGCAAAAGGCTGAACCAAATCGATTTCTGTTCTTCAGCTTTGACCTTACGAGCTAATGAAGATTTTCCTTCGCGACTTCACGCTCAGATGTTCGAGTTGTAGACTTTTTGCCTCGTTCTCGAAGCTTTGCAGTTAATCGCTTTGCGAATTGTTTGTCATTTTTGATAAGACAAGGAAAATCTTGATTAGCTCACCTGACTGGATATCCAATCATGGCAGATTTGTGTGCATTAACATGATCGAATTGATCAGCAGTAAAGATTCTCTGCTAGGAAGCAGACGGTCCAAATCCCGGGACTTCCAGAGAGCCACGGTTCAGGGACGAGGAAGACCTTTAACTAACACTCTGGAATGTTCTTTAGGTGTTTGTTTATTCTAAAAGGAACCAATTGGTATCATTTCTCCTGCATGGAAACTTCTTTGCAACCCAGGAACTGGTGGAAGTGTTGAGCGTCGTAGCTCCGGTGGAGACATTAAAATGCAACACATTCTGGGTTGAAAGGCTACCAGGTTGCATTCTGGGTAAAGGAAACATTCCAGACATTTGGTTTTGGATCGGGTTTGTCCTCATTTGCAGGTTGGATAAAAACATCTGCCAATTAAAGAGGAGTCTGGTGAAAGTTCACCACGTTCCTTCTGCATAATAACACTTGTGTGACTCGATGAGACGGTAAAAAGATTAAAAAAAGAAAAATGCTGCCTGATCATCAGCTATCTTCTGTGATCTTCTCCTTGACCTTTTGAAAGCCTCGAGAAAGAAGTGCGATTTAAAAAAGAGTGTCTAGAGGATTGAAAGATCATGCCGGTCATTGTGGAAAAGCTTTTTGCATAATTTGTACGGCTAATGAGTCGAGTGGTATTTTCCCCCTGGACGAATTGTCAGAGTCGAAAGTTCAAGTGGGTGAAATGAGGAGCCGTGACTACAAAACGTCCATCTAAACATCTCCAAACACAAATCAATGTGGTTCAGCCTCATCCAAGCGTAACCCAAGTGCTTCAAATTCATTCATTCATGTGGAGAGATTTATACATATATATATGTGGGTACGCAGCGTTACGCACATATATAGTGTAGATCAACATGTACAGTATGCAAAATTACACATTTCTCTTTAAGGCTTTAAGTCAAGAGGCTAAACAACATCATCGCAGCAGGCTAAAGAAGATCCAACAGCAATTAGGAACCTACCGCCAGTGCCAATCCCGAAAAGTCATCAAAACACAGATAAGGAAGGACATAGAAGGAAGAAACACAAATTAAAACACACCGCACAAACACACAGGGCAAACATGTGTACGGGCGCCCCGGGAGAAATGACCGATCACGCACTCAAAGCTCAAATGCTATGGTTACGAGTCAATCGTAGGAAACGTCAGTAACGTGACTGTCTCTGATATACAGAACAGGCTGTGTTCTAATACCGTCTGAACTCGTACTGCTGGCCCTGCTGACTCCCCCTCAGGCTGAAGGCTGTGTCCCAAATCACATACATACGTGTGCACTATTCTACATGAAGGGGTAGTGTAAAGAGTCACATGTTCACACTAGGGGGCATACATGTCAAGAACCCGGAAGATTCACT
>NC_062536.1:20215252-20217752 GCF_022655615.1 Tachysurus fulvidraco
AGAGAACATGTAGCAACAACACTACAACCAAGAGTCGTATGGGTGTGGGGCGTAAGTTAACATAATAGAACATATGGATTGAGGGGTAAGTGTGGGTGTGTCCTAAATATCATGCATTGGGGATGTGTGTGTGCGCTTAAGACAGTTCATGGCAAATGTGGGCGTGCCTATAAGACCATGTATGGAGGATGTGGGCGTGCCTATAAGACCAGATATGGGGGATGTGGGCGTGCCCATAAGACCTTACATTGGGAATGTGGGTGTGTCTGTAATACCATACATGGGTAATGTGGGCGTGTCTGTAAGACCATACATGGGGGATGTGGGCGTGTCTGTAAGACCATACATGGGGAATGTGGGCGTGTCTGTAATACCCTATATTGGGAATGTGGGCGTGTCTGTAATACCATACATGGGGAATGTAAGCGTGTCTGTAAGACCATACATGGGGAATGTGGGCGTGTCTATAATACCATACATGGGGAATGTAAGCGTGTCTGTAAGACCATACATGGGGAATGTGGGCGTGTCTGTAATACCCTATATTGGGAATGTGGGCGTGTCTGTAATACCATACATGGGGAATGTAAGCGTGTCTGTAATACCATACATGGGGAATGTGGGCGTGTCTGTAAGACCATACATGGGGAATGTGGGCGTGTCTGTAAGACCATACATGGGGAATGTGGGCGTGTCTGTAAGACCATACATGGGGGATGTGGGGGTGTCCTAAATACCATATGTTGGGCATGTGGGAGTGTTCTTAAAATTATACATGGAGAATGTGGGTGTGTCATATAAATATAAATTGTGGTGTGTTCTTGTTCTCTTTGATGTGTCCATCTATGGAAATGAGAGTAGTTATAAGTGGGTGTGTCTGCTATGTGACATAATGTGATCCATGTCCATATACTCTGTATGTATGTGACAGATAAAATTTGATTTGATTTGATATGGAAATATAGAAGATGCACTGACTCCATATACGTTAATCTGTGTGTCTTCATGAGGCATGTTTAAGACAATATGTGGGAAATGTGGGAATGTCATTTAGTCTGTATATGAAAGTATACAAGCGGCTTTGAGTGGGCGTGTCTATATGGGGATTATGGGCGTGTCTTTGACTCTATATAAGGACGTGAGTACAAAAGCTCAAAACACACTGACATTTCCACTGTGTGCTGTACATTCGACCCCCTACTGATGGTGGAATTTTCAGTTTTCCGGCTCCGGCTGTACATTCGACCCCCTACTGATGGTGGAATTTTCAGTTTTCCGGCTCCGGAATTCAGTCAGCAGGTGATGTTTTAATCCTGTGATCCCTCGCCTCAGACTTGGATCCAAACACAGGGCCATTATTTCCAGCCAAACTCTTCTGCTACTGTGCACAAATCAGTTTCCTCCTGATTATTGGGAGAGAGGAATGGCGTAACACATCGATTAATGCTGCGGTGTTATCCTTCCTCACACACACACACACACACACACACACACACACACGTTCAGCACGCTGCCTGTTTTATTTCCATTTAGAATCAGAAAGCTCTCTTCAGTAATAAGCCTAAAAAGCCTTAATCACTCAAGAGCCTGCTGAGGAGGCGAGCTGCCGGATCACCCGTGATTAGCAACCCCATTCTGCCTGCTGATTGGCCAGGGATAAACACGATAAATCACCATTAGTGCTGAGCATCAATTATTTGAAAAGAGAGCAAAACGGACGTAAATGGAGTGACGGATCAGGCTCATTAAAGAGGGAGAGGACGAAGGCTACGGACGTCTGAGAGCTCAACAAAAGGGCTGCTTTTATTTCAGACACTAAGTCCACGATTTGTTCGATTCCTTTTCTCGGACGAGACTTCATCGTTCTTCGCTAATATTCGTTCCACCAGCGTGTTTCCAGACTTAGCACCTGACCCCAAACACAGCACTAGTTTCTCTATTAGCATGCAGATTGGACTTCTCCTAATAACACTCCTCAAAGCCATCGAGCTGATTTTTCAATTTTCTGCTGCTTATCTCTCCTTCGCTTCTCGCTGCGTAATGAAAATTTCCATCATTGCACGACGAGAGGGCGACTAAAGCACAGGGTTTAGCCGTTTTGGCTAACAAGCACTCTTATCTCGAAGAGTGCCGGCCTTCTGCAAAATAAGACACGCAATCATGGCTCGGACCCGCTGGGCCGTGATTACAGGATGATTTGGAGAGCGGAAAATTGGTCTGTTGTCCCACAGAGTGCCAGAATAGAGGTGTAAACAAAAGCAATTTCTGTTTGCGACAGTAAAAATCCCCAACCACGGTGTGAATAACGATACGGAGCACGAGCACGAGGCGGAGCCAGGGAAACCACGCCCATATTTCAAACAGTTTCCTGTTTCTGAAGTTCCCGCCTGCTGTGTTCTGCTCTCTAGTGTCTTCCAGTGATTTCCAGGTAAAGCATCACTTCCTGTGTCTCCTAGTGTCTAACATTCCTTCTTGTCCATTCGGGTCCATTGTCTTCGAT
>NC_062536.1:20222752-20232752 GCF_022655615.1 Tachysurus fulvidraco
ACTTTATTGTTCCCATTAAAGCCCTTTTATATGTTACGGTCTATACAAACACAACACTGTCCCTAACTAACAGTCCAGTTAAAGTCTAGTCACTGTTGTTTAGCTGGAGGGGCTTGAGTCACCTCGGGTGTGTCCACTGACACAGGGTTAGATTCTAGCGTGTTCTGCAAGGTGTGTAGTTTTTACCTCCACATTAGAGTTGGTGTTTATGGCAGTAGATGGAGCTTCGAACCAGAAACACACGGCTTACATTTGACTAAAAGCTTTTTGTCTTTATGCCCAAATAAAGTGAAATAATGAGCTTATTTCCACTCAGAGAAACTCGTCTTGCTCTCGCCTCGACTCGGCGTTACTGCCGCACATACATGAATAAACTGAAACACGTTCACCCAGAAACACGCCCACCCAGAAACACGCCCACCCAGAAACACGCCCACCCAGAAACACGCCCACCCAGAAACACGATCACACTGAAACACACCCACCCAGAAACACGCCCACCCAGAAACACGCCCACACAGAAACACGATCACACTGAAACACACCCACCCAGAAACACGCCCACCCAGAAACACGCCCACACAGAAACACGATCACACTGAAACACACCCACCCAGAAACACACCCACCCAGAAACACGCCCACCCAGAAACACGCCCACACAGAAACACGATCACACAGAAACACGCCCACCCAGAAACACAATCACACAGAAACACGCCCACCCAGAAACACACCCACACAGAAACACGATCACACTGAAACACACCCACCCAGAAACACGCCCACCCAGAAACACGCCCACCCAGAAACACGCCCACCCAGAAACACGATCACACTGAAACACGCAGACACAGAAACACGCCCACACAGAAACACGCCCACACTGAAACACGCAGACACAGAAACACGCCCACACTGAAACACGCCCACACAGAAACACGATCACACTGAAACACGCAGACACAGAAACACGCCCACACTGAAACACGCCCACACTGAAACACGCCCACACTGAAACACGCCCACACCGAAACACGCCCACACAGAAACACGCCCACACAGAAACACGCCCACACTGAAACACGCAGACACAGAAACACGCCCACACTGAAACACGCAGACACAGAAACACGCCCACACTGAAACACACCCACACAGAAACACGCCCACACTGAAACACGCCGAAACACGCGGACACAGAAACACGCGGACACAGAAACACGCGGACACAGAAACACGCGGGCACAAACACGCCCACACAGAAACACGCGGGCACAGAAACACGCCCACACAGAAACACGGCCACACAGAAACACGCGGGCACAGAAACACGCCCACACAGAAACACGCCCACACAGAAACACGCCCACACCAAAACACGCGGACACAGAAACACACCCACACAAACACGCCCACACAGAAACACGCCCACACCAAAACACGCGGACACAGAAACACACCCACACAGAAACACGCCCACACAGAAACACGCCCACACCAAAACACGCGGACACAGAAACACCCACACAGAAACACGCCCACACTGAAACACGCCCACACTGAAACACGCCCACACAGAAACACGCCCACACTGAAACACACCCACACCAAAACACGCGGACACAGAAACACCCACACAGAAACACGCCCACACAGAAACACGCCCACACTGAAACACGCCCACACTGAAACACGCCCACACAGAAACACGCCCACACTGAAACACACCCACACCAAAACACGCGGACACAGAAACACCCACACAGAAACACGCCCACACAGAAACACGCCCACACTGAAACACGCCCACACTGAAACACGCCCACACAGAAACACGCCCACACTGAAACACGCCCACACCAAAACACGCGGACACAGAAACACCCACACAGAAACACGCCCACACTGAAACACGCCCACACTGAAACACGCCCACAGTGCGGCATCTTGGTGTTTACAGGTTGACCTCCACCGACCCTACAATGCGTCACTGCTGTAAACAGGTCAGTCCGTAGGTTACACTTCAGCTAAAATGAATTGATTCATAAAGTAACGGAAAAACACACCGTATGTTAATGCTAACGGTAACGGTAACGCTAACGCTAACGGTAACGCTAACGGTAACGGTGTTAATTTATTTAATGCGCTTGTGTATTAGTTATTGTGAAAAGTGTTACTGTAACACGTTAATTCCCAACACTGAGTATAACACACACACACAGTTTTTCTTGTATTATTTATATTTCTCTGTGTCTAAAGTCATAAAAGACTTTTAGCTTTATGCTAACCATCATAACATTTCCATAACATTAGCTTGTGCTTGTGATCTAGATTCCTTCCTTGTCTAGCTACAGTGTTCGCTTGTAAGTTTAATATTAGAACACATTTCCAATACAATATGGTGTAATCTCACAGAGAGACAGACAGACGGACGGCTAGATAAATAAAGGTGTGTTTCAGAGACGGAGGAAAGACAGTACACACATTAGGAAGCATCTTAAATCAAATTCAGTGTTTTTTTTGTTGTTGTTGGCCATCAGAAGAAGGAGGAAGTCTCATGGCACAAATCTGATTACAGCGCTGCTGGTTTTCCTCCAAACAGATGAGATCTAATTCTCTCTGAGAGGACATCTGTCTTCCCTTCAAGACATGGACACAAGACATGGCTCTCAGTATCCATCATTCCACATGACTGTAATTACACCTCGTTTCTATTTCTGTAGATTATCCAGTACACTCATGAAATCCCACGATGCACCACGGTCCGTCGCGTCAGCGCTGTTCGTAGCCTAGCAGGCATCAGATGAACACACTGCACCACAATATGTTCCAGAGCCCTGGCTCCGCCCCTGACCACGCCCCCCCTCGATTCCGAGACAATTCTAGACAAGTCGTCTGTCTTACACAAGACATGTGGTATGTATCAGGATCTACTCCGTGATGCAGAGCGTTTTAGGTCCTGTGTTTTATTTCAGAGTTAAAAAGAACCTGGAGCTCCATCAGATCCCGTCATGGTGGATGTTATGTACTGTTTAACTCTCAGCTTTATTTCAGTTACGCACCAATTTAATTAATGATTTGAAAGAAAAACGATCCAACACAAATCTATTCAAACAAATAAGACTAGCTGGACAACCAGAACAAAAGTAATGGCACCCCATCAAAAGTAAGGAAGAGTTAACACACTTTCGTCATTGTTATGTCTCTGCCTCTTATGGAGATTTCTGGGCGTGGCTTAATGAAAAGTGTTTCATATCCAGTAGATGTGCATTAGCTAATCGGCTACTGAACTTTATCTTCTGTCGTAAAGCTTTTACTCTGGACAGGAAGTTTTATCACTCACACACTCACACACACATACACACATACACCCACACACTCACACACACACACACTCATACACAAACACACACACACACACACACATACACACACACATATACACACACACACACACTCACACACACTCTCACACACACACACACACACATACACCCACACACTCACACACACACACACTCATACACAAACACACACACACACTCACACACACACACACTCATACACAAACACACACACACACACACACACACACACACACACACACACACACACACACACACACACACACACACACACACACACACACAGTCAGAACTTTCTTCCCCACATCCCTCTCTCACCCTTGAGGTGATTTCCAGCTAACTGACAGACTCTTTTAAAGCGAGTCGCTTCCTCCACAATCTCATGGTGAAGTGACTCTAATATAAATCAGCGTGTGTGTCAATAATCAACCAGATCAAATAAATATACTCTGATCAATTCGATTTAGATTAATATTAATAGCATCGTTTAGAAGATTAGGTAAAATAAATAAATTAATAAACAAACAAACAAAAAATGATGAGCTTCTCCTCACCGTTACTGTGGGAAACCACAGTTACCATGGCAACCGGGCGTCGAGGCTTATATATAGCTTCTCGCTTTACACATTCCAGCAGAAGGAGGAGATCATATGGGAACGTGAGAAACACACTGACACGCTGGTGTGTGTTCAAGCGTGTGCTCAGATCGTGCTGCTGAAGAGCACTGTGTGTGTGTGTGTGTGTGTGTGTGTGTGTGTGTGTGTGTGCACCTGAGCAGGTCACATCATCACGGGCCTCCTCATAACACAATAACTCTGACTCCAGTTCTGACCGACCCTTTTACATCACTATCTATCTATCTATCTATCTATCTATCTATCTATCTATCTATCTATCTATCTATCTATCTATCTATCTATCTATCTATCTATCTATCTATCTATCTATCTATCTATCTATTTATTAGTTTTCACTCGGTTAAAACTTTACAGGAACGATTCAAACCCACAAAAAATTATTAAGCTTGCGAATGCAGCACAGAGCATGAATAATGCAGGACATCTATCTGCTGATCATTAATCACACACACACACACACACAGAGAGAGAGAGAGAGAGAGAGAGTAAACTTGGTGGAGGACAAAGAAAGGATAAGCGAGAGGTGGACCAGGTGGAGACAGAGAGAAATGAGAATAAGAAAAAAGAGGAAAAGACACACACACACACACACACACACACACACACACACACACACACACACACACACACACACACACACACACACAGGAATAGACAAAATTAGATGGAAAGGATGAGAGAGTAAGGAAGTAATGGAGAAGGATAGAAAGAAAAAGGAGGATTAGATTGAGAAAAAAGATATACAAAGAATAAAAGATAAAAAAAGAACAAACTGATTGGACAGAATGAGCAAAATAAAAAAAGAGTTAATGGAGAAATAAACTATAGAGAGAAAGAGAGATGAAGAGTCTATAGAATGGAAGACAGTGACAGAGAACTAAAGAAAAGGAGGTATAGAATTAAAGAGGAGAGAAAGAAAATGTGTAGAGGAAGAGAGACAGGGATAAAAACAGAAGAAGGAGATTAAAAGGAACAGGTATAGAATGAAAGAGAAAGAAAAAAGAAAGCTAGAGAGTGTGGAAGAGGAGAGAAAGGAGGAAGGAAAATAAACAGAGAAAGAAAATGAAAGCATAAAAAACAAAGGAGTAAATTATAACAATAGGAAAAGAATGAAAGCGAGAGAGAGAGACAGAGAGAGAGAGAGAGAGAGAGAAAGAAAGACAGACAGAGAGAGAGAGAAAGGGAGAGAGAGAGAGAGAGAGAGAGAGAGAGAGAGAGAAAGGGAGAGAGAGAGAGAGAAAGGGAGAGAGAGAGAAAGAGAAAGAGACAGAGGGAGAGAGAGCAAAGAATACAAACAGAGTTAGAGCAAAAAAGGGAGAAAGAAAAGGAAGAAATGAGACAAAAAGACAAAAAGGACGGAGAGATAAAGAGATCTGTGGAGCTGAATAATCGTAGTGCACTCAGTAGTGTTAATGAGAACCAATCAGAATCCAGTAAAGATCTGAACACAGGATGAAAGCAGCTGATTGGCTGAGACCTCTACAGTATGTGTACACTTTCATTCAGAATTCTGACACTATTACACACACTTCTGATTGTTGCTAGGCAACGTAAAACTCCACATCTTAGTTCAAAATCATTACTATGACAGTGTTAGTGACATCATCAGACCAGCTAAAGGAAACATTCAGGGCTAATAAAATAAAAATAAAGATTTTAGGGTTTAACATAAAAGCGTACAAAGCAACGTTAGCGAGCTAGCAACACGCTATTAGCCTAACGTGCCTGAAATGGGGGTTATATTAAGTTCTTGCGTCTAGAACGGTCGTATAAATCCGACATCACACTTGTTGAACAGAACATGGGATTAGCTGTGATTAGCGACAGTCGTTTCTCCCAGACGTGTCGCTATGGTAACCGTGTGGAGGAAGTTTGGCTTTGATAAGTTAGCTTTACATCTTATTTATAACTCTCTGCAACATATAAAGAACACTGACAATAAAATACTACACGTCTGTCAGAAATATCAACACTTTCATCAGATGTGTCGGTTAATTAGACAGAAAGTCATCATTTGGGTGAAATGTTTATTTATTTAATAAACTTTATGTCTAATAATAAAGGTGTGATCACGGTGTGGGTGTTAATGAGACACGTGTCAGCAATATCAACATTCCTGTTAGTATTTACTGAGATTTAAATGCTACGTTTGTGTTCCTGTGTGATCGATCTAGTTAGCATGAAGTCTAGTATATGGACACACACACACACACACACACACACACACACACACACACACACACACAATGAAAAAGAGACGGAAGTGTTAGAAATATTAACATTTCACTCAGATGTGTTGGTAATTTACTAAAACAAGACTCCCTGTGGTTATAACTGCACTTTAATTACACTTAGCTTCAAACTAAATCATCTCATAAACGCTGAGACGTAACAGAGCTACAGAACACATTCTGCAATAATACTGAGAGACGGAAGAGAACAGACAAGAAAGAGACGGGAGTTTATACAGTACAACTATTATACATTTTAGTTCTAGGCTGCTGCAATATCTATTCATTCAGTCATTCATTCCTTTCCTACCGCTTATCTGAACTTCTCGGGTCACGGGGAGCCTGTGCCTATCTCAGGTGTCATCAGGCATCGAGGCAGGATACACCCTGGACGGAGTGCCAACCCATCACAGGGCACACACACACTCTCATTCACTCACACACACACACACACACACACACACTACGGACAATTTTCCAGAGATGCCAATCAACCTACCATGCATGTCTTTGGACCGGGGGAGGAAACCGGAGTACCCGGAGGAAACCCCCGAGGCACGGGGAGAACATGCAAACTCCACACACACAAGGGGGAGGCGGGAATCGAACCCCCGACCCTGGAGATGTGAGGCGAACGTGCTAACCACTAAGCCACGTCCCCCCCCCCCCCCCCGCAATATATATAATTAATTATTTTAAATAAATAATAAACTGGTATAGAAAAATTATCAATACATATGAAAGTATATTATTATTATTATTATTATTATTATTATTATTATTATTATTACTACTACTACTACTAATATTATTATTAATAATAATAATAATAATAATAATAATAATAATAATAAAGCACATTATTAACTGTATGTAGAAAATTAAATAAACAGGAAAACAAAAAAAACATATTTTAATAATTATTAATTTAATTTAATTAATAATTTATTACTCTGTCGGTTTTTGTTGAAAATAATAAACAACATTAAAGCTGTGAGATTTCACATCCAGTCACATCACACACCTCTCTCAGGGCCATGGTGTTAGCTGTTTTATTAGTTAGTAGTCTTATTATTATTACGTCTCATCTCCTTTAACTTGACACACGTCTGTTCGTATTGAATGACAGATAATGACAGGGGCATGACCTCTGACCTCTGACCTGTGCCGTAAAGATTTCTACTCATCCATGTGGCGTCGTCTACAGCAGTAATCTGTTTACATTGGACACTGATACAACTGTAGCATTGGTCTCTATAGGAAGAGGAGGGATCGTCGCTAACGGTCGCTAACACTGGCTAGCACTAGCTAACGTCAGGTGTTCACTTCATATTATTATTTATGTTCTTTTGCAACAAAATAAAATAATAATGACAACAAATATGACTGTAAAATATGATTTATTATATACTTCTTCTTCTTTTATCATTTCTCTGTCTTTGCTGTCTCCTTCTCTCTTCCCCTCATTTCCTGTCCCCTCTTTCATCCCTTTGTGTTTATTTCGTTACTACTGGAAGCGTACACTTATCCGGCACTAATCCCACATGTCAGCAATGGCTTTGTGGAGTTCTCTGTGATTGGCTGAGGAAGATGAGAGGGCTCTGATTGGCTGGTGTAAATGGGTGGGAAAGGAGGAAGCTGATTGGCTGAGGAGAAAGAGGAAGAAAAGCTGCTGGTGTACAGTACACGCTTCAGGAAAAACAGCCTGACAGCTGGGGGCAACGAGGCGGAATGAAATACCTCTCCACTGCACAACAACCCCCACCCCTACCCCACCCACATTATCCCTCCTCCTTATCTCTCTCTCTCTCTTTTCCTCCCATCTGTCTGACATGCCTGCTCCTCTCAGCTTTTCAGTATGTACATCTGATTTACATTCCAAACTACATTTCTACATTTTCAGTCCTACACCTGTTTTCAGTCCTACACCTGTTTTCAGTCCTACACCTGTTTTCAGTCCTACACCTGTTTTCAGTCCTATACCTGTGATACAATATCACTGAAGCATCTTCTTTATTTTAGAGACAAAACATTGGTTTGTAATTAAAGGTACAGTAAAGGATCAGATCGTACAAACTACTGCATCAAAACGACAACTGACAGAAGTGCCTGGACCCCGTAATCGCTGCTCATGCAGTAGGATCTCAATGTTAGAACACATTGCTGCTGTTAATCAGGATAGATAGATAGATAGATAGATAGATAGATAGATAGATAGATAGATAGATAGATAGATAGATAGATAGATAGATAGATAGATAGATCTAGCACAGTACAAACTAGTGACTGTGTCTCACATGTAATTGGAGTCCTACATGGTGACTTATGGCTTTGTTTAGTGAGGCAGAAACAAGCAGGAACTGTGAGGCACCCTGAGTCCATCAGGGACAAGGACAAAACACCCAGAACAATGACCCACACTTAGGGGGGAGAGGGGGGGTGGTGGTGGAAAGAGTCAGGGAAGAAATTCAGATATGGATTGGGAATCAGGGAAAGGAGAGAAAGGGCGTTATCACGACAATGAAGAGAAAGGAGAGTGTGAAAGAGAGAGAGAGAGAGAGCGGGGGGTAAGGGAATGTAGAGAGAGAAGGAGAATAGAGATAAAATAGGATAACACGAGTGAGTCTGACAGTTAAATAGAGATGTAGAAATAAAAAATAAAAAGATAAGGAGGGACACAAAGAGAGAGAGAGAGGGAGAGAGAGAGAGAGGGAGAGAGAGAGAGAGAGAGGGAGAGAAAACACAAATGGTGAAAATAATCAAAGGACGGTTTTGATCTCATCAGTTATTTGCGAATGTTTCCTCAGAAGCGTTAAGTCACATGGCAGAGCCGTCTTTCTCTGGGCAGTTAAAAAGAGGAATAAACACTAAACACCACCAGGAAGTGAGTCTCACAGTGCTACAGCACAACCAGCATAAAGTGCCTTCATCACTGTGTTCAGTTACACCATAAACACTACTGTAGTGAACACTGCAGTGTTTATTCACAACTACCCATGGACTCAACACTGCAGTGTTTATTCACATCTAAACAGTTGTTCAACACTGTAGTGTTTATACAGAACTGTACATTAGATCAACACTGTAGTGTTTATACAGAACTGTACATTAGCTCAACACTAGTGTTTATTCAGAACTGTACATTAGCTCAACACTAGTGTTTATACAGAACTGTACATTAGCTCAACACTAGGGTTTATACAGAACTGTACATTAGCTCAACACTGTAGTGTTTATACAGAACTGTACATTAGCTCAACACTGTAGTGTTTATACAGAACTGTACATTAGCTCAACACTAGTGTTTATACAGAACTGTACATTAGCTCAACACTAGTGTTTATACAGAACTGTACATTAGCTCAACACTGTAGTGTTTATACAGAACTGTACATTAGCTCAACACTGCAGTGTTTATACAGAACTGTACATTAGCTCAACACTGTAGTGTTTATACAGAACTGTACATTAGCTCAACACTGTAGAGTTTATACAGAACTGTACATTAGCTCAACACTGTAGTGTTTATACAGAACTGTACATTAGCTCAACACTGCAGTGTTTATACAGAACTGTACATTAGCTCAACACTGTAGTGTTTATACAGAACTGTACATTAGCTCAACACTGTAGTGTTTATACAGAACTGTACATTAGCTCAACACTGTAGTGTTTATACAGAACTGTACATTAGCTCAACACTAGTGTTTATACAGAACTGTACATCAGCTCAACACTGTAGTGTTTATACAGAACTGTACAT
>NC_062536.1:20237752-20240252 GCF_022655615.1 Tachysurus fulvidraco
CTCTATTAATATCAGCAGAATTACAGACACGCTGGCCGTATCATCGTCTCCAGCCCAGTGCGGTCCATCTGCTTACCTTTTTTTGATGTAATTGGTATAAACTGAACACAGAACAGACAGGAACATGGTGTAAATATAGTTGTGAACACATGCTGAGTTCAGTATAATGCTAACGGTTACTGATACGTCAGTGTTCTCCTCCTCTACTCATTAGCCTAATGCTCCTAAACTGCTTCTAAGTGCATATAAAAATCCCCTGGTGTACTTTAATAAACAAAAAGCTAAATTATAAATGAACTATACATCAGTGTGATTGTAGTAATATATTTAGCCTTCTCTATAATTTGTACTTCTTCAGGTACTTAGACTAACAGTATTACATGTGAACATCTGGTCAACCTTTTTATATGAATCACTTTACGTGACTCAACGTGGTCCACAATCCACTGGATGTTCACTGCAGTACAGAGGTAGTACAATGGTGATACACTTTACTGGTAGTACACTGGTATTATATAAAGACACTGGTAGTACACTGGTATTATATAAAGACACTTTTAGTTCACTGGTATTATAGTGGTATTATGTAGCAGTTTACTGGTAGGACAATGTAAAGACAAGGGTAGTTCACTGGAAGAACACTGGTAATTTACTGGTAGGAATATGGTAGGAAAGTGTTATTACACTGGTAGTTTACTGGTGTTACACTGGTAGTTTAGTGGTGTTATGCTGGTAGTTTAGTGGTGTTATGCTGGTAGTTTAGTGGTGTTATGCTGGTAGTTTAGTGGTGTTATGCTGGTAGTTTAGTGGTGTTATGCTGGTAGTTTAGGGGTGTTATGCTGGTAGGTTAGTGGTGTTACACTAGTAGTTTACTGGTGATACACTGGTAGTTTAGTGGTGTTACGCTGGTATTTTAGTGGTGTTACACTGGTAGTTTACTGGTGAAACACTGGTAGTTTAGTGGTGTTACACTGGTAGTTTAGTGGTGATACACTGGTAGTTTAGTGGTGTTATGCTGGTAGTTTAGGGGTGTTATGCTGGTAGTTTAGGGGTGTTATGCTGGTAGTTTAGGGGTGTTATGCTGGTAGTTTAGTGGTGTTACACTGGTAGTTTAGTGGTGTTACACTGGTAGTTTAGTGGTGTTACACTGGTAGGTTAGTGGTGTTACACTGGTAGTTTAGTGGTGTTACACTGGTAGTTTAGTGGTGATACACTGGTAGGTTAGTGGTGATACACTGGTAGGTTAGTGGTGTTACACTGGTAGGTTAGTGGTGTTACACTGGTAGGTTAGTGGTGATACACTGGTAGGTTAGTGGTGATACACTGGTAGGTTAGTGGTGATACACTGGTAGGTTAGTGGTGTTACACTGGTAGGTTAATGGTGATACACTGGTAGGTTAGTGGTGATACACTGGTAGGTTAATGGTGATACACTGGTAGGTTAGTGGTGTTACACTGGTAGGTTAATGGTGATACACTGGTAGGTTAGTGGTGATACACTGGTAGGTTAGTGGTGTTACACTGGTAGGTTAATGGTGATACACTGGTAGGTTAGTGGTGATACACTGGTAGGTTAATGGTGATACACTGGTAGGTTAGTGGTGTTACACTGGTAGGTTAATGGTGATACACTGGTAGGTTAGTGGTGATACACTGGTAGGCTAGTGGTGATACACTGGTAGGTTAGTGGTGATACACTGGTAGGCTAGTGGTGATACACTGGTAGGCTAGTGGTGATACACTGGTAGGTTAGTGGTGA
The DNA here is from genome assembly GCF_022655615.1 of Tachysurus fulvidraco. Classification (NCBI taxonomy): domain Eukaryota; kingdom Metazoa; phylum Chordata; class Actinopteri; order Siluriformes; family Bagridae; genus Tachysurus; species Tachysurus fulvidraco. The sequence continues at coordinate 20,239,512 of NC_062536.1, forward strand.
TACACTGGTAGGTTAGTGGTGATACACTGGTAGGTTAGTGGTGATACACTGGTAGGCTAGTGGTGATACACTGGTAGGTTAGTGGTGATACACTGGTAGGTTAGTGGTGTTACACTGGTAGGCTAGTGGTGATACACTGGTAGGTTAGTGGTGATACACTGGTAGGTTAGTGGTGTTACGCTACAGTTCTATGGTAGTAAACTGGTAGAACACTAATAATACTCCATGTTGAAGAGATGTAGTACGTGACCTTACTCAGCTGTTTTATCTCAGGACAAATAGGTGTGATGATAATGAGATTGTGGCTTAGATGCTTTTTTCCCTGTGGGATGTATTTGGCTTTTTGTTGTAAAATAGTACAAATAAAAACAGTGTGTGTCTCACTGAGGTACAGTCAAATAGAATATTGTATCGAATATAAACATCAGTAATACATACAACACTAGAAATTAGACACTGCAGTGTAATATTCAGTATTCACATCAAATCTCTCTCTCTCTCTCTCTCTCTCTCTCTCTCTCTCTCTCTCTCCAGTCTGACACATGCTCTCTCGCCCATCCATACTCTCTCTTATATAACATCATCAGTATAACATAATACCCACATGTCCTATAAAAATAAAATTAAATAATATTCAGTATAAAATCAATCCAGCTTTGGGTAATATATCAGCACACACACACACACACACACACACACACACACACACACACACACACACACACACACACACACACACAC
>NC_062536.1:20245252-20247752 GCF_022655615.1 Tachysurus fulvidraco
AGAGAGAGAGGAGTGGTGGGTGTGAGAGGGAGAGAGAGAGTGAGGGAGAGAGGACAGGAGAGAGAAGGCGAGAGAGAGAGTGAGTGTTGTAGGGGAGTTGGAGTGTGAGAGAGAGAGAGAGAGAGATGTGTTGTGAGAGAGAGAGGGAGGAGAGGATGAGAGTGAGAGAGAAGAGAGAGAGTGAAAAGAAAGAGAGAGAGAGAGAGAGAGAGAGAGAGAGAGAGAGAGAGAGAGAGAGAGAGAGAGTGAGAGAGAGAGAGAGAGAGAGAGAGAGAGAGAGATGAGGGTATTGAGGGACAGGGGGATGATGATGATGAAAGTCAGTCTTCAGAAGAAGAGGACACTCTGAGCAAAATAAAAGGTCGAGAGCTCTTCACGCTCGAACAGAGAGAGATATTAGAGTGAATGCTGCTGAATTTATCCTTGTGATCCTGAGTTTTACACACACACACACACACACACACACACACACACACACACACACAGAGCAATTATAAAACACACATCAGCATGTAGCTATTAGATACATGCTAACTAGAACAGATCACTCAGAATGAACACAGATATTTTGACTGTAAGTAACGTCACATCACAATGACATCACAACTTCAGAAGTAAAAGCTAACCCTGAGCTAGTGAGTAAAAGACAACCTCATGAAGGAAAGCTAAGCTAATCGTGGAAAATCTAGTGCAAAAAGCTAAACAGACAAACAAAAGCTAAGCTAGCAACTAAAAGCTCATGTAGCAAAATCCAACCTAGTCACTGAAGTACAGTGAGAGAACATGAGGCTAACTAGGGTTAGAGAGCCTAGCGTCAGAGCTAGGCTAGTCACTGAAGTACAGTGAGAGAACATGAGGCTAACTAGGGTTAGAGAGCCTAGCGTCAGAGCTAGGCTAGTCACTGAAGTACAGTGAGAGAACATGAAGCTAACTAGGGTTAGAGAGCCTAGCGTCAGAGCTAGGCTAGTCACTGAAGTACAGTGAGAGAACATGAGGCTAACTAGGGTTAGAGAGCCTAGCGTCAGAGCTAGGCTAGTCACTGAAGTACAGTGAGAGAACATGAAGCTAACTAGGGTTAGAGAGCCTAGCGTCAGAGCTAGGCTAGTCACTGAAGTACAGTGAGAGAACATGAGGCTAACTAGGGTTAGAGAGCCTAGCGTCAGAGCTAGCATCAGAGCTAGGCTAGTCACTGAAGTACAGTGAGAGAACATGAAGCTAACTAGGGTTAGAGAGCCTAGCGTCAGAGCTAGGCTAGTCACTGAAGTACAGTGAGAGAACATGAAGCTAACTAGGGTTAGAGAGCCTAGCGTCAGAGCTAGGCTAGTCACTGAAGTACAGTGAGAGAACATGAAGCTAACTAGGGTTAGAGAGCCTAGCGTCAGAGCTAGGCTAGTCACTGAAGTACAGTGAGAGAACATGAGGCTAACTAGGGTTAGAGAGCCTAGCGTCAGAGCTAGCATCAGAGCTAGGCTAGTCACTGAAGTACAGTGAGAGAACATGAAGCTAACTAGGGTTAGAGAGCCTAGCGTCAGAGCTAGGCTAGTCACTGAAGTACAGTGAGAGAACATGAAGCTAACTAGGGTTAGAGAGCCTAGCGTCAGAGCTAGGCTAGTCACTGAAGTACAGTGAGAGAACATGAGGCTAACTAGGGTTAGAGAGCCTAGCGTCAGAGCTAGGCTAGTCACTGAAGTACAGTGAGAGAACATGAGGCTAACTAGGGTTAGAGAGCCTAGCGTCAGAGCTAGGCTAGTCACTGAAGTACAGTGAGAGAACATGAAGCTAACTAGGGTTAGAGAGCCTAGCGTCAGAGCTAGGCTAGTCACTGAAGTACAGTGAGAGAACATGAGGCTAACTAGGGTTAGAGAGCCTAGCGTCAGAGCTAGGCTAGTCACTGAAGTACAGTGAGAGAACATGAAGCTAACTAGGGTTAGAGAGCCTAGCGTCAGAGCTAGGCTAGTCACTGAAGTACAGTGAGAGAACATGAAGCTAACTAGGGTTAGAGAGCCTAGCGTCAGAGCTAGGCTAGTCACTGAAGTACAGTGAGAGAACATGAAGCTAACTAGGGGTTAGAGAGCCTAGCGTCAGAGCTAGGCTAGTCACTGAAGTACAGTGAGAGAACATGAAGCTAACTAGGGTTAGAGAGCCTAGCGTCAGAGCTAGGCTAGTCACTGAAGTACAGTGAGAGAACAGTTAGCTAAATAGGAGTAGAGAGCCTAGCGTCAGAGCTAGGCTAGTCACTGAAGTACAGTGAGAGAACATGAAGCTAACTAGGGTTAGAGAGCCTAGCGTCAGAGCTAGGCTAGTCACTGAAGTACAGTGAGAGAACATGAAGCTAACTAGGGTTAGAGAGCCTAGCGTCAGAGCTAGGCTAGTCACTGAAGTACAGTGAGAGAACATGAAGCTAACTAGGGTTAGAGAGCCTAGCGTCAGAGCTAGGCTAGTCACTGAAGTACAGTGAGAGAACATGAGGCTAACTAGGGTTAGAGAGCCTAGCGTCAGA
>NC_062536.1:20252752-20272752 GCF_022655615.1 Tachysurus fulvidraco
TTCACAGAGCTTACTATCACCTGCAGCCAAAGGGGATGAAGCCTCCAACACCATCCAGCCCACTGCAGAAGCTGTGTGCAATACAGGACACTGCCCTGGGGTCTAGATCACTGACCCCCCTGAACTGCAGGCTCCAGGATGAAAGGACTGTAAGCAGTATGGATGCTCCACAGGACGATGTTCTTCCTCCATCCCTACCCACCTCTACACCTCTGATCATGGAATGACTGAAATGTTCTCAAAAGATCTCTGATGACACTGGTAGTGTGGAGGGGTATTCTAATGATGAACAAGGAGCAATTCAGGAGCCTGATTAACACCTTGGTGGTTTGGTGTCAGATCATCACCTGAACAGTGGACTGTGGTGGACTTCCACATGCTGGACTTCCTCACATGTCCCTGCTTGGAGGTGACTACTAGGAAGATCAGGATGATGTGTTGGAAAATGAATGAAGAAATTCATGTGGAATGTCACGACTTTTAAGGGAAAAGTTTAAGGTGGCCATTTTGGGTTGTGTTGTTCTGGAGACTCTGTTGTGACTCATCTCATCTCTGTAGATCTGAGCTTTGATCTGAAGCGTGGGATTCAGCATCAGGGTCTCTTTCACATGGCAACAGTTCAAATCGTACCAAAATGTGTTGTTCCAGAGTCTTGAGTTTGTCCTTTGTTTGTACACCTCAGACAGTTTTCAGCTAATGTGACTCTGGAGAGCTCAGGCTGAGCACACAGTAATCTCTCTCTCTCTCTCTCTCTCTCTCTCTCTCTCTCTCTCTCTCTCTCTCTCTCTCTCTGCATGCTGGGAGAATTTGGGTGTGTGAGGTATATCTATAATGAAGTTACATGGGGTATGTGGTGGAAAGGGAACTCGATAATGAGTCATGGGACAAGAACTAGTGCAGGTTTAGTTATTTTATTCTCTGAAAATCTCAATATTAACATTTTAAAGATCAAAGAAATAGTTAAAGGTGGATTATTAGTAGTAAAGATGGAGCATGAAGGTACTGTTTTTGTATTTGTTAATGTTTATGTTCCTAGTAATAGCGCAGTGACTGAGAGCGACTGAGTTTCTTTTCAGAACTAAAGAATGTTATTGATAATTATGATGAAAGTGTGTGTCTTATACTGGGGGGGAGATTTTAATTGTACTACCGATTTTACTGTCCATAGAGAGGCAGTAACGAGCCCCATCATCAATCAAGTGTTGCCTTGACTAACCTTATTAAGGAATTCCAACTAATAGATGCGGGGGTCACGGTGGCTTAGTGGTTAGCACGTTCGCCTCACACCTCCAGGGTCGGGGTTCGATTCCCTCCTCCGCCTTGTGTGTGTGGAGTTTGCATGTTCTCCCCGTGCCTCGGGGGTTTCCTCCGGGTACTCCGGTTTCCTCCCCCGGTCCAAAGACATGCATGATAGGTTGATTGGCCTCTGGAAAATTGTCCGTAGTGTGTGTGTGTGTGAGTGAATGAGAGAGTGTATGTGTGCGCCCTGTGATGGGTTGGCACTCCGTCCAGGGTGTATCCTGCCTCGATGCCCGATGAACGAGGTAAGACCACTGGTAAGACCAAGACACTGCTCCATGGATGCTCCCAGTGAGTGAGTGGATGTTATGCTAGTAATGAATGAACGATGTTATGCTAGCACGATGTGTCACCTCCTTCACAAACAAGCGATGGAGTTTCATCAAAGACACTTCCACCAGTTGTCACAAAAAAGGACACTTACGATCCCTAAATAAAGATCTTTTTAATGTATTGACACATTTTGGGTTCGGTCATGTTTTTATTTCATATTTACAATTGTTGTACATGGATATGTATGTGTTGGTTAAGGCTGGGGTGGGTTAAGTGCTCCAGTACCTGTCACAAGAGCAAGGACTGGTGGATGTGAGGGCCCGAGTTACTGCCTTTAGGATACAAGCTGCACAGAGATTCCTGTACAATAAAGACGCACTCTGGGAAAAGATCGCCAGCGTAATAGTCCTGAGGCAAGCTGGTGACTTGGGACTGGACAGACACCTTTTCCTCATGAATCTCCAAGAGGTGAGCTTATCTGAGCTCACTCCCTTCTACAGATCAATGCTGCAGTCTTGGAAAAAGGTGATCAAAACTGAACGAGAGGTAAAGAACCCTGAACTATGGGCCCCTGAGGAACCTCTGTTCTTTAACCAGTTTATCCAAACAAGATTGCTGTCCTCTACAAGTACACGGCAGAGCTTGTCGAGGAACGGCATTGTAAAACTGGGTCAAGAAGAAGGGTGGAGAACGAATGAAGAACTCACTAAAGAGGTGAGAGCTTACATGGGTCAGTGACATGACAACCCTCAGGACACTGGGAACAAAATGGGGTTCCCAGGAATTAGAGTTTCTCCATCATTAGGAGAAGAAGAAGAGGAAGTCATGGATTCCATCTTGACCTTCTAGACCCCTCTTTGTGTTACTCAGGAGCTGGTGTAGCAAGATTTCTCTGACGGAGTGTTTATTGGTGGAGTAAAATACAGCTGTGGAAAAAGAAGGAAGAAGTGTTTGTTTAACCATCTGATAGGAACAGCAAAACTAGTAGTGTGGGAAACACAAAATAAAGGCTGTTGACTCTAAAATAACGTTCAAACGACTCGTAGCAGAAACGTTAAAGATCGAATTTGCTTTTTATGAGCTGTCTGTTAACGAGGCTATAAGTACTGTTCATGATGAGGAGCTTGTTTTTCATCTCTGAAAGTTTTTCACATTAAACTATTTGTTATTACTTGACTCATTATCATATGTCTTATTTATTTATTTATTTATTTATTTATTTATTTATTTATTTATTTATTTATTTATATTCCCTCTGCTTTTTTAATGCAAAAGATGGAATGATGTAAAAAAAAAAGAAAACACAGAAATAAAGTTACTGTTAAACCTCAATCCTCTCTCTCTCTCTCTCTCTCTCTCTCTCTCTCTCTCTCTCTCTCTCTCTGACTAAACACCGCCTTTGTCTGTCGATTCTTCAGTCAGATGTCTGCTGGAGAAACTTTTTTCTTTTGGAGTTTTGATCATCCAGAAAGATTTACACCAAAAACACCAAGTTCTGAAAGAAGTGTGAGTAATCTGTGCCCTGTTGTAACACACACACACACACACACACACACACACACACACACACACACACACACACACACACACACACTCTTCTGTTCTCCACACACACACCCCTGCGTGCTCCACACACACCTGTGCTTCACACACATATACACAGTGTTGCGCGCGCACACACACACACACACACACACACACACACACACACACACACACACACACACACACACACACACACACAACTGAACTACACAATGTGTCTCATGTTTTTGTATGGCTGACAATCCTACAGTTTAGCTCGTTTAGTTTACGGATAAACATCCAGCTAGCTGTTCAGCTCATACTGAATTATTTGTAAAAGCTATGAGTAATTAGCGGGACGTCAGACATCAGATAATGAAGTGGTAGAGAGATAGATAGAGCAAGAATAAGAATAAAAAATAAATTAAAGGGCCTACAGCTGAAAGAACAAACAGGACTGTGTGTTTTGATAGAGCATCAATCACCAAGCCTGACTCAGCTGAGCGCTAGCTATCAGCAGGAACACGTCTGTTAGCGGCTACGATTCAAAAAACCCTGATTAGAGTGTTTAATGGGCTTAATTAGCTTCTCCTTCACACACACACACACACACACACACACACACACACACACACACACACACACACCCTAGTCAGTCAGTCCTTGCTAGCATCTTCAAAAGTACTGAATCTACATGCTTTTGTAGACAGAACTTCTGGATTTAAATCTAAATACTGAATTAGAGTTTGTTTGTGTTGAATCTGTTAAATTATTTTTTATTCATGTTAATTGTTGTATTTTGTTTGTTAATTTTTTTAAAATATAATGTGTTTTTATTTAAAACCAGAAGTCATTCCCCTGATTAGATTAGCATTAGCTACATTAGCATGCTAGCATACTGCGCTAGCTAGATTTATTTAAAACCATTGACTATCTAAAGCCGGATGCTAGCGAGTACATTTTACTACACTAGCATAATAAAGTCATACTGAACGACTGTAGATAGAGAGGCGAGGGCAAATATCTCTCTCTCTCTCTCTCTCTCTCTCTCTCTCTCTCTCTCAGTACAATAGAGAGTAAGTGAGAGACGAGTGCGGCGTCCATTCCTCACTTTAACCCAGTTAAAGGTGAATTGCTTTGTTTTGCGTCTGTTTTTCAGAGGAATGAATCAGGACAAGAGCTTCTCTCTCTCTCTCTCTCTCTCTCTCTCTCTCTCTCTCTCTCTCTCTCTCTCTCTCTCTCTCAGCTCTCACCGCTCAGTCGTTTTGGATATGTCACATCCAATAACGATGAAAAATTGGCTCCCTTTTCTCCGGAGTCTGAGCTTCGAGTCTCAACGCGTCACACAAAAGTGGCATTTTAATGGGGCTAGAATGGCCAAGTGCACTGTGGGAAACACACACACACACACACACACACACACACACACACACACACACACACACACACACACACACACACATATATACTTGAGCCTCTTAGATTGCAGTGTTGTGATGTCATTAATGTAAGAACACATTTTTAAGCCTCATGTTCCCGTGTCCTCTCAGCCCAGGGTCTTCTCAGGTTCTTCTCGAGTCCAAGCGTGACTGTTCTCCTCGACCCCACACTGTTGGACACTCATTTATGTTCATCATCACACAACACAACACAACTCACACTTTTTCCTCACAGCGTTCCCTGAACATGATACACATGTTGTTATGGAAACCAATGATGTGATCAATTGCTAGAATACCTGTGCAGGTTACTTCACTTCCTGAATGAGTTCAGACACGAATACGAGCTGCATTCACATTCATGGGACTCACAGTCCAGTGCAACTGAGCACAACATGACCCCACATTCCCAGTGTTCCCATAACCCCACATTCCCAGTGTTCCCATAACCCCACATTCCCAGTGTTCCCATGACCCCCACATTCCCAGTGTTCCCATGACCCCACATTCCCAGTGTTCCCATGACCCCCACATTCCCAGTGTTCCCATAACCCCACATTCCCAGTGTTCCCATGACCCCACATTCCCAGTGTTCCCATGACCCCCACATTCCCAGTGTTCCCATAACCCCACATTCCCAGTGTTCCCATGACCCCCACATTCCCAGTGTTCCCATGACCCCCACATTCCCAGTGTTCCCATGACCCCACATTCCCAGTGTTCCCATGACCCCCACATTCCCAGTGTTCCCATGACCCCTGCATTCCCAGTGTTCCCATGACCCCTACATTCCCAGTGTTCCCATGACCCCTACATCCCCAGTGTTCCCATGACCCCCACATTCCCAGTGTTCCCATGACCCCCACATTCCCAGTGTTCCCATGACCCCACATTCCCAGTGTTCCCATGACCCCCACATTCCCAGTGTTCCCATGACCCCACATTCCCAGTGTTCCCATGACCCCTACATCCCCAGTGTTCCCATGACCCCCACATTCCCAGTGTTCCCATGACCCCCACATTCCCAGTGTTCCCATGACCCGACATTCCCAGTGTTTTAGCTCGCCGTTCCTGTCTCCTGTCTCCCAATAGTTAGCTCGTAGCGACTTACAGCTTCTTCTCATAGAGTCACATTAGAGTTTAACGTGTTACGAATACGAAGATTCAAAAGAGCATTTTAACAAAATGTCCTTGCCACATTTATTTCCCATCAAGCACCAGGGCTGAAATGCGTCCTGTCTCCAGCTTGTCATATTTCAGCTCGGCGTGTTTGTATCTTTGCAGGAAGACGAGATCAATATTTCATTAGTGGAACTCTTCAACGCATGAAGGAGAGACGAGACGCTCCGACTCGCAAATCTGCTTATTTTCCTCTCTCACTCTCGAGACAGCGCACACATTATGGGTATGTTTTGACAAAGGAAGGAGAAAAGGTGTGTGTGTGTGTGTGTGTGTGTGTGTGTGTGTGTGTGTGTGTGTGTGTGTGTGTGTGTTAAGAGAAAACAAAATTGCCTTGATGTACTGAATGAACACACTTATATAAATATATATCAGTGTAGTGGAATAGGTATTGATTTCCCACTGGGCTGTGCATGTTGTTTGCTCTGAGTGTGTGTGTGTGTGTGTGTGTGTGTGTGTGTGTGTGTGTCATAACCGAGTGGCGGCCAAAGCGAGGATGAAAGCTGTGCAGGTGTTGGACAATGAATGGCTGAGGCAACTCTCCAGCCTTTGGCATTTCTAATGAATCTGTGTGTGTGTGTATGTGTGTGTGTATGTGTGTGTGTGTGTGTGTGTGTGTGTGGGTGTGTGTGTGTGTGTATGTATGTGTGTGTGGAGTCTTTGAAGCAATAGAACAGAGACTAACCTTTAACTCAACGGCGTATGCCGCCGGAATTCCCTCTCGCTCCAATCGATGGCAAGTTGTGCTTCTGATCTGGAAGACATAGAGCAGAGGTTAAAACACCTTCAGTCTTGTGGCCCAAACCACACTGTGTTCACTACGTAGTGTTCACTACATCAGGCCATTGCACTTATATATATAAATAAATAAACAGTTATGAGATCACCTACATTTTCAGATCATATGTTATAATAAAATTCTCTCTTCCAGACTCTCTCAGCTCAGACTCTGATGTTCAGGATGTTAAGGAGACTCCTGTTGAGTCAGAGTCAGGCCTCTGTGTAGGACACTTGAGTTCTTCACTCCTACCTTCACCTCCACACCATGTCAGGGATGTGGTAGCTCAGTGGTTAAGGTGTTGGGCTACTGATCGGAAGGTCATGGGTTCGAACCCCAGGTCCACCAAGCTGTCATTGCTGGGCCCCTGAGCAAGGCCCTTAACCCTCAGTTGCTCAGTTGTAAGTCACTCTGGATAAGGGTGTCTGCTAAATGTCTTCATGGAGCTGCTTTGTGCACAGGAAGGAAACTGTAAAGTTACACACAGAGACGTTCAGGACAACTGTGTGACTGTGATGGGAACAGTTTGGAGAAGAAGTACGTGTGTGTGATTGACAGAGTGCATGTACTTTTGGTCATATAGTGTAAGTGTTCCCTGTCCCAATAGATCTATTTCCTAGTGCATGATCCTTCTTTTCTCTTATTTCCACAAATCCCTAAATGTTTTTTGTCTACTTTGTTCTATTTCTGGTTTCTCAGGATTCCTCTGGAGTTCTTTAGAGTTCCTCTGGTGGTTTAGGACACAGCCTATGAGCCCATGAGCTACTGTGTGATTAGCTATCTGATGAATATTGACCAGGAATTATTCATTCATATTCATTCATTCATCCATTCATCTCCTACCGCTTATCTGAACTTCTCTGGTCACGGGGAGCCTGTGCCTATCTCAGGCGTCATCACACACACACTCTCATTCACACACACACACACACACTACGGACAATTTCCCAGAGATGCCAATCAACCTACCATGCATGTCTTTGGACCGGGGGAGGAAACCGGAGTACCCGGAGGAAACCCCCGAGGCACGGGGAGAACATGCAAACTCCACACACACAAGGCGGAGGTGGGAATCGAACCCCCAACCCTGGAGGTGTGAGGCGAACGTGCTAACCACTAAGCCACCGTGCCTCTTTACCAGGATTTGATAAGAACTTAAATGATGTTTAAATCAGAAGAAGTTAAAACAGAACATGATGAATCATGGAGTCCTGAGGCTCTGAAAGCCTCTTCTCTTTGCTCAGAGTAAAGATTTCTCCTTGTGATCATCAACTCCAAACACAAGCATCAAAAGAAAACACCCAGAAGAACCCAAGTCATTTCCTTCTGTTGGTTTTTCCATCAGCTCTGTAATCTCCATCTGTCTCTCTGTCTGTGTTATTGAGAGCAGGAGAATATCGAGTGGATATCGAGACAGTTTCTGTAGTCACAGTTAAAGTCCAGGTCAGAGGTCAGAAATTGATCATCAGTATCTTTACACGTTGATGTAGAGCTCCACCATTGCTGAGTTCTGCACCGGAGAGAACGCGTGTCGTTCTTTATACTGCTTGGGGTTGGGGGGTGAGAACAGCTCTTCTTTATTACACCACCCTGTTGTAACAGCACACACACACACACACACACACACACACACACACACACACTCTGGTGTATTTTACTCCTCACATATTATCTTAAAGGCAGGGTTCAGCTTTCATACTGTATGTGACAAAATATCAACGTAATGAAAGTCAGAAAGGTTCTAATTTTGATTGGACTCAGATCATCACCCTGAGCCTCTGAGATGTTCTGATCCTGAGATCCCGAACCAGCTCTTATCACAACCTGGAAATCTTCCCTGTACACACACAGCGCTCTGTGGTGCAAATGAAAAATGAGAATGTGAAAGGGGTTATCGATAAACACCGGAGGAGAGAAGAAGAAGAAGAGAATGAAAGAGGGTTTATTTTCCTCTGTGGCTTTGATGCACAGATTAAAAGCTATTGCTTTCTCCTGACAGGTGTGGAAAGGAAAAAAAATCCTAGACAGGCGATTTATTTTCTGGCATATGAAAAACTCAGCGTTTTCTAAATGACTGTGAAGCACAGTGCCACAGCAGATAACCCTGAGACGGAGAGCACGAGGGACGATAAGGCAGAGCACCTAGACGCCTGCTATGGTCCTGAAGTCACGATCCTGTCTATGACTAATATCACACGCTATATAATATCTAATATATCTGCAGATCTTTGGAGCACTAGCCTCCACACCATGATAACAACCTAACGACTGCAGCACCGATCGACTGGACATCAACACACGAAAGCTCCCTGAGATGATATGAGCAAGGAACCGTGAGAGAAACCAGACTCGAAAAGGGAATGTGGACTTTATGGTCAAAAGGTGCAACCAAGAGATTCACTTTAGGGTTAACATGAAATCTGTTCACTGAGAGTTGTGGTGTATCAGTGAACACGTACAAGTGATGGTGCTCTGACCAGATGTAGGGCACCAGGATGGCTGGGGAAGGTCCGGAGAGCAGAAGTGGTCAGGAACACCGCAGGAACTGCAGTCGGAATGCTCCGAGATCAGTGAGGGAATGTTCGGAATCGGAAAGCACTAGGATCAGGAAGCTTTTGGCATGTCCTGGTGACTGAAAATGCGTTGCTATCGGTTACACTGTAACCAATATGAGGGGCGTGGTCTGATTGCAGAGGAAACCTTCTGATCAGTCTGTTCAGTTACAGAGTTGAGATTCAGACGGGGGCATTGGGGCGGGGCTGTTGTTTGATTGGTCAAAGGTACCGATGATAAACAGAGACCTTTTTTTGGACCTTGTTTGCGGTGTCTAATGTGTCCAGTTGTTTTCCATTCATCAGGCTCATCACTTGTCCCCAGACATCAGTACATTCAGAGTGTGTTGTGTTTAACACTGGCTCTAGTTACTCTAAAGCTCCTGATGTGGTGATTGGCTGGCATCCAGAGCGTCCAGCTGCTTTGGCATGCAAGCAAATCCCAAAGAACATGCAGCTTTAGGAGTGCTTATCAATGGAGCGCTGAGCTGTTTACCAGCCAAGACTCCTGAAACAAACGGTGTGAAATTGGTGGCCATTCGACACCGCTTCCCGTCTCGGTTGCCAGCTAATCAGCTTCCACTGGTGGTGTGTGAGTGTGTGAAGGCCAAACATGATTCAGCACCAGGTTCTCCTTTCATGACCAGCCATGGCACTTATCCCTCATTCCCCATTTTCTCCCGTCAGTTATTCCCTCGCCTTGTTTTTTCTCTCGTCCATCAGAACAGCTCTGTAAGATACACTTCCAAAAGTCAGAGTTACCAAGAACGGTCTCAATTTCATCAACTCTCCTGAAACTGAAATCAAAAGCACGTCATTCGCATGGCTTTTCACATCGTTGGAAAGGACGAACACCAAAAACACACACACTCTCATTCACTCACACACACACACACACACACACACACACACACACACACTCACACACTACGGACAATTTCCCAGAGATGCCAATCAACCTTCCATGCATGTCTTTGGACCGGGGGAGGAAACCGGAGTACCCGGAGGAAACCCCCGAGGCACGGGGAGCACATGCAAACTCCACACACACAAGGCGGAGGTGGGAATCGAACCCCCAACCCTGGAGGTGTGAGGCGAACCCCCCACCCCCACTGCACGTGATCGACTCCTGTTTACTTTCACCATAAGTGTCTGAGACTGCTGAATTATTCCTGCAGGATTTCTTCCTTCGTTCCATTCACTTTCTATTAGCCGCTGAATAACTGAATAATAAACAAAGATGTGAAGGAGTTGAAGTTTGCTCACGGATTTACAAAAAGCATCAATCTTTTTATTTTTGTAGAAGATGAATTTTATTCATTTGCTTTTTTTTCATCACGTGTTGAAGCTTGAGGAACAAGCAGAAGGCTCGTATACGGATGACCTACAACTCGGAGTCATGTATGCGCTGATATCATGACCAAATTAACCATGTCATAAAGTTCTTGTTCTCTTCAACACGTCGTGACTTTCTCCCTTTTAACGACGGACGAAAGCGACAGCCGAGACACAGACACGTCTGCCGCTGTGTCAAACTAATTCTCCTGCTTGGGGTTTAAACGCTTTTTATACAAAGAGCAAGTGTTGAACTGGAAAGCCTTCAGAAAACGAGTCTTATTTGTAGTGAGAATGCAGTGAAGTGTTTGGTTCCATCCCAAATCTTCTTTCTGCAATGTGTAGCGTTTAATTTAAACTATTCAAAATGGCCGACATGCTAAAGAGCGGTACTGCTCTGCCCTGGGCTGAAAGGTTTATATTAGTAATGTAGTAGCTGTAAATAGCTAAGAACGTCTGTGGGCTGATGTGGTGTGAGTAGAGAGTGTGTAAAGGCACAAGGGCATCAACTGTGCACCATAATGCCATATACCATAACTTGGGAGATTCCAAGAAACCATAAAACTCTGATGCCAGACGAGCTAATGAGGCTAACACAGAACAGGCGAACACAAGCAGGTAGTACACCACTGACAGGACAGAGGCATGAACAGAAACCAAAACCCAAGCACATAGTGGCACCGGATATACAGGTATAAAGTGGTGGGGGCATGTGGTAGCCTAGTGGTTAAGGTGCCGGACTACCAATCAGAAGGTTGTGAGTTCGATTCGCACTTCCACCAAGCTGCCACTGCTGGGTCCCTGAGCAAGACCCTTAACCCTCAGTTGTATAAAAATGAGATGGAAAAATGTAAGTCGCTCTGGATATAAGGGCGTCTGCTACACCAGTGGTCCGTGGACCAAATGGTACCGGGCCGCCCAAGGAACATTAAATTATTCCCATGTTATTTACTGTGGTGTATTTCTCTCGGGTTTGTGCGACTTTCCATGGACGAGAGGTTAACTGGGAGCTGAGAGACGTCACCTAAAGCCTCACCAATACCGCGCATGCACAAAATATCATGATATCGGGCCGGGTTTAGGTGACGCCTGGAGCCGAGCGGCTGCGAGCGGCAGTGGTGTTGTAGCTTTGGTGGAGAGAGAAGGTGTGTATCGCTCTTCTCTCTGTTCACCGGTACTTTGTCATGTTTAACACTGCTTGGTGTACGTGTATATTGTGTTTGCTCAAATTTAACCCACAAATTAGTAAAAATGAGCAGGAAACAGACGTCGTTAGAAAGTTAGAAACTCTGCCGGTGTTCTGGATTAAAGTCATGGTGGAATACCCTGAGATTGTCACCACAGCACTTACATCCCTATCGCCATGTCCGACATGCTATCTGTGTGAAGCGGGGATTTCTGCAGTGATGGCAACCGAAACAAAACAACGGAATAAACTGGACATAAGCGACACACTTCGGGTGTCATTGTCTCCTGTTACCCCAGATGGAACCGTCTCGTTGTAAAGAAACAAGCTCAGGGTTCTCATTGATTTAGCGTTGTAGTGAGTTAAAAAGGCATGATTAAATACAATTACATTAAAATACAAAAGAACTTTTGAGGACGATTTCCTCCTTCTTTTACTTAAAGTAGAACCGTGTTACAAAGCAACAGCCGTTAAACATCTAAAGCATCCTCGAGGAACACTTTTGTTCGTGTTAAATAATGCCACTCATCTCTGAGTCTAGAAGATCTACGAGGACCTCAGCCAAGAACCCAATGTTGTCTTCTGGGATTTAAACTCATAACCTCTACATTATTAATGCTCGGTCTTTACAGCCATCAGGCCTGATTCGGGGAAGCAGCTGTGTAAAGAGTCTCCAGTTCATAAGGAACAGCCTTCAAGGCCAGCGTGTGAGATCTTTGCAGCCGGTCTCTTGGTGTAGGAGGAAACAAAGCTGTTTGATCTGGAAGTCAAACCCAGGGTGAAGAATTCACGGCCAAAGTGTGTGGAGCTGATCCCTATTATTCCCTGATCCATTATTTAAACGCAAGATACTTCAACAGAGCCATTGTTTATCTGTGGGAGAAATCCTGCCATGAAATATCGATTTGTGTAGAGCTCACATCTTCTGTGGGCGTTCTGAAGCGTGTGCCGATTCCTCGCTGTCGTTTATCCTCAGCACACGGCCGAGGTGTCACGCAGACAGACAGACAGAATAAAGAGAGACAGATGGTCTCCATCACACATTTGTTCTGCTTTTCTTTTATTCAATTTCTCTCATTTTGCATCTTCAATTAATCTCAGAGACAAATGTGGTGTCCGTGTGTCCTCCCAAACAGCCAGACTGCTCCAGCCAGTCTCACCAACACATGCTGATAAGCTTCGGAATGGAGTTTGTGTGGGTTAGTTTGTATTGTTTTACAAAGTGAAGCCTGCTGAGCCTTTTAATAGGTGAAGGGAAGACAAATGAGAACAGCTAGCTGTCCTTTATTGTTCTGAGTCCAAATCCCTTTTTCTGTTGCAGCATAAACACACACATCAGCTTACAGCACAATCTCACCGTCGGACTTAATGACACAACTAAATCTCACAAGTATATTTATAAATGTAAGACAAGTTCCATGGAAACGTCAAACCTCATCACAGCATAATAAAATATGCATCGCTGAGAGAGACAGGTGGGTGAGTACTGAGTGAGACGGGTGGGTGAGTGTTGAGAGAGACAGGTGGGTGAGTACTGAGTGAGACGGGTGGGTGAGTACTGAGTGAGACAGGTGGGTGAGTGTTGAGAGAGACAGGTGGGTGAGTACTGAGTGAGACGGGTGGGTGAGTGTTGAGAGAGACAGGTGGGTGAGTACTGAGTGAGACAGGTGGGTGAGTATTGAGTGAGACAGGTGGGTGAGTACTGAGTGAGACTGGTGGGTGAGTACTGAGTGAGACAGGTGGGTGAGTACTGAGTGAGACAGGTGGGTGAGTACTGAGTGAGACAGGTGGGTGAGTACTGAGTGAGACAGGTGGGTGAGTGTTGAGAGAGACAGGTGGGTGAGTGTTGAGAGAGACAGGTGGGTGAGTGTTGAGTGAGACAGGTGGGTGAGTGTTGAGAGAGACAGGTGGGTGAGTACTGAGTGAGACAGGTGGGTGAGTGTTGAGTGAGACAGGTGGGTGAGTGTTGAGAGAGACAGGTGGGTGAGTGTTAAGAGAGACGGGTGGGTGAGTGTTGAGTGAGACAGGTGAGTGAGTATTGAGAGAGACAGGTGGGTGAGTACTGAGTGAGACAGGTGGGTGAGTATTGAAAGAGACGGGTGGGTGAGTGTTGAGTGAGACAGGTGGGTGAGTGTTGAGAGAGACGGTGGGTGAGTACTGAGTGAGACTGGTGGGTGAGTATTGAGAGAGACAGCTGGGTGAGTACTGAGTGAGACAGGTGGGTGAGTACTGAGTGAGACAGGTGGGTGAGTGTTGAGAGAGACAGGTGGGTGAGTGTTGAGTGAGACACGTGGGTGAGTGTTGAGAGAGACAGGTGGGTGAGTACTGAGTGAGACAGGTGGGTGAGTGTTGAGTGAGACAGGTGGGTGAGTGTTGAGAGAGACAGGTGGGTGAGTGTTAAGAGAGACGGGTGGGTGAGTGTTGAGTGAGACAGGTGAGTGAGTATTGAGAGAGACAGGTGGGTGAGTACTGAGTGAGACAGGTGGGTGAGTATTGAAAGAGACGGGTGGGTGAGTGTTGAGTGAGACAGGTGGGTGAGTGTTGAGAGAGACGGGTGGGTGAGTACTGAGTGAGACTGGTGGGTGAGTATTGAGAGAGACAGCTGGGTGAGTACTGAGTGAGACAGGTGGGTGAGTACTGAGTGAGACAGGTGGGTGAGTGTTGAGAGAGACAGGTGGGTGAGTGTTGAGAGAGACGGGTGGGTGAGTGTTGAGAGAGACGGGTGGGTTATTGTTGAGTGAGACAGGTGGGTGAGTGTTGAGTGAGACAGGTGGGTGAGTGTTGAGAGAGACAGGTGGGTGAGTACTGAGTGAGACAGGTGGGTGAGTGTTGAGTGAGACGGGTGGGTGAGTACTGAGTGAGACAGGTGGGTGAGTGTTGAGTGATTGAGTGTTGAGAGAGACAGGTGGGTGAGTACTGAGTGAGACAGGTGGGTGAGTACTGAGTGAGACTGGTGGGTGAGTACTGAGTGAGACTGGTAGGTGAGTACTGAGTGAGACGGGTGGGTGAGTACTGAGTGAGACAGGTGGGTGAGTGTTGAGAGAGACAGGTGGGTGAGTGTTGAGTGAGACACGTGGGTGAGTGTTGAGTGAGACAGGTGGGTGAGTGTTGAGAGAGACGGGTGGGTGAGTGTTGAGTGAGACGGGTGGGTGAGTGTTGAGAGAGACAGGTGGGTGAGTGTTGAGTGAGACGGGTGGGTGAGTACTGAGTGAGACGGGTGGGTGAGTACTGAGTGAGACAGGTGGGTGAGTGTTGAGAGAGACAGGTGGGTGAGTGTTGAGTGAGACAGGTGGGTGAGTGTTGAGAGAGACGGGTGGGTGAGTACTGAGTGAGACTGGTGGGTGAGTATTGAGAGAGACAGCTGGGTGAGTGTTGAGTGAGACAGGTGGGTGAGTGTTGAGTGAGACAGGTGGGTGAGTACTGAGTGAGACAGGTGGGTGAGTGTTGAGTGAGACGGGTGGGTGAGTACTGAGTGAGACAGGTGGGTGAGTGTTGAGTGAGACGGGTGGGTGAGTGTTGAGAGAGACGGGTGGGTGAGTGTTGAGTGAGACAGGTGGGTGAGTGTTGAGAGAGACAGGTGGGTGAGTGTTGAGTGAGACAGGTGGGTGAGTACTGAGTGAGACGGGTGGGTGAGTACTGAGTGAGACGGGTGGGTGAGTGTTGAGAGAGACAGGTGGGTGAGTGTTGAGTGAGACAGGTGGGTGAGTGTTGAGAGAGATGGGTGGGTGAGTACTGAGTGAGACTGGTGGGTGAGTGTTGAGAGAGACGGGTGGGTGAGTGAGACAGGTGGGTGAGTGTTGAGAGAGACAGGTGGGTGAGTACTGAGTGAGACAGGTGGGTGAGTACTGAGTGAGACAGGTGGGTGAGTGTTGAGAGAGACGGGTGGGTGAGTGTTGAGTGAGACAGGTGGGTGAGTGTTGAGTGAGACGGGTGGGTGAGTATTGAGAGAGACAGGTGGGTGAGTACTGAGTGAGACAGGTGGGTGAGTACTGAGTGAGACAGGTGGGTGAGTGTTGAGTGAGACAGGTGGGTGAGTGTTGAGTGAGACAGGTGGGTGAGTATTGAGAGAGACAGGTGGGTGAGTGTTGAGAGAGACGGGTGGGTGAGTGTTGAGTGAGACGGGTGGGTGAGTATTGAGAGAGACAGGTGGGTGAGTGTTGAGAGAGACAGGTGGGTGAGTGTCGAGAGAGACGGGTGGGTGAGTACTGAGTGAGACAGGTGGGTGAGTGTTGAGAGAGACAGGTGGGTGAGTGTTGAGTGAGACAGGTGGGTGAGTGTTGAGAGAGATGGGTGGGTGAGTACTGAGTGAGACTGGTGGGTGAGTATTGAGAGAGACGGGTGGGTGAGTGAGACACGTGGGTGAGTGTTGAGAGAGACAGGTGGGTGAGTACTGAGTGAGACAGGTGGGTGAGTACTGAGTGAGACAGGTGGGTGAGTGTTGAGAGAGACGGGTGGGTGAGTGTTGAGTGAGACAGGTGGGTGAGTGTTGAGAGAGACAGGTGGGTGAGTGTTGAGAGAGACAGGTGGGTGAGTACTGAGTGAGACAGGTGGGTGAGTACTGAGTGAGACAGGTGGGTGAGTACTGAGTGAGACGGGTGGGTGAGTGTTGAGAGAGACGGGTGGGTGAGTACTGAGAGAGACAGGTGGGTGAGTGCTGAGAGAGACAGGTGGGTGAGTACTGAGAGAGACAGGTGGCTGAGTACTGAGAGAGATAGGTGGGTGAGTACTGAGCGAGACGGGTAGGTGAGTACTGAGAGAGACGGGTGGGTGAGTGTTGAGTGAGACAGGTGGGTGAGTGTTGAGAGAGACAGGTGGGTGAGTGTTGAGTGAGACAGGTGGGTGGGTACTGAGTGAGACGGGTGGGTGAGTACTGAGTGAGACAGGTGGGTGAGTGTTGAGAGAGACAGGTGGGTGAGTATTTTTTTGAGACCAGGACCAGATTGGTGTGTCTTGAGAAGGGTGTGTCATGTGGAGGGGGAGATGTGGTGGGTGTGCAATTCAGTGAGAGGAGATGGGCGAGTGTCTGACTGGGGCAGACAGGTGTTTATTTCAAAAGGAGGATATGGGTGTGTCTTTGAGAAGAGGAGATGGGTTTGTGGGTGTGTCTTTGAGAAGAGGAGATGGGCGTGTCTTTGAGAAGAGGAGATGGGTGTGTCTTTGAGAAGAGGAGATGGGTTTGTGGGTGTGTCTTTGAGAAGAGGAGATGGGCGTGTCTTTGAGAAGAGGAGATGGGTGTGTCTTTGAGAAGAGGAGATGGGCGTGTCTTTGAGAAGAGGAGATGGGCGTGTCTTTGAGAAGAGGAGATGGGTGTGTCTTTGAGAAGAGGAGATGGGCGTGTCTTTGAGAAGAGGAGATGGGTGTGTCTTTGAGAAGAGGAGATGGGCGTGTCTTTGAGAAGAGGAGATGGGTGTGTGGGTGTGTCTTTGAGAAGAGGAGATGGGCGTGTCTTTGAGAAGAGGAGATGGGCGTGTCTTTGAGAAGAGGAGATGGGTGTGTCTTTGAGAAGAGGAGATGGGCGTGTCTCTGAGAAGAGGAGATGGGCGTGTCTTTGAGAAGAGGAGATGGGCGTGTCTTTGAGAAGAGGAGATGGGTGTGTCTTTGAGAAGAGGAGATGGGCGTGTCTTTGAGAAGAGGAGATGGGCGTGTCTTTGAGAAGAGCAGATGGGCGTGTCTTTGAGAAGAGCAGATGGGCGTGTCTTTGAGAAGAGGAGATGGGCGTGTCTTTGAGAAGAGGAGATGGGCGTGTCTTTGAGAAGAGCAGATGGGCGTGTCTTTGAGAAGAGCAGATGGGCGTGTCTCTGAGAAGAGCAGATGGGTGTGTCTTTGAGAAGAGGAGATGGGCGTGTCTTTGAGAAGAGGAGATGGGCGTGTCTCTGGCTGTGGTTAAGTGTTGGGAATGGTGTGTCTTAGTGTCTCCACTTTTCTTTCTCTGTTCTTTCTCTTTGTATCTCTGTCTGTCTCTCTTCCCTTCCGCTGCCTCTATAAACACTCACATGTCTGTGTTTATTTGCACTCTTGCCTCAGTGCTGAATGATCTCTGCACTTCTTCATCATCTTCAGTCTGTGAGGAGGAGGGAGAGTAAACACTGCTCTCGTCTTCATCTTAGTAATCCTGTTTACACACAGGACACACCACCTCTGGAGGACAGCACACTGTCTCGGAGTCACAGGGGAACCTGCACCATCCACCTTCATTTCCTCCTCATTCTCTCCATCTCCAATGACCTCGATTGTGCTCCATCAGCCGAGACCTGATTGGTGACCAGTGTGTGTTTGTCTAGTTTTGCATTGGAGCCAAAAGGCTAAAGTAGCAAACATGAAATAGACGCCGAAGAACAACTGTTTCTTTACTGATGACACACACACACACACACACACACACACACACACACACACACACACACACACACACACACACACACACACACACACACACACACTGATGTGGTCTAGGACTCAGGTCCTGTAATATAGATGACATTTACTTCCATGTGAGTGTGAACAGACAGACAGGAAGCTCACCAGACAAACACCACCTTAATTATTGCATAGTGAATGTATGATAGAATATAATTGTGTTTGTGCTATTTTGGTGTGGTTGGTGAAAGGTGGTGTTTGATGGTCATTAGTGTTTAAGTGACTAAACATAAGGTTTAATGTTGAGGGTGAAATATTTTGTTTTTGATGTAGAATGTCGGTGTTTGATGGAGTTCGGTGGTGAATGTTAGTGTTTTAAGTGTCAAAGGTGTATAATGTTTAAGGCAGTTGTCAGTGTTTGGTGGTGAGCATGTTGGTGTAGGATGTTAAATGTTTGTGTTTGTAGTGTTTAATGATGAATGTTTGAATTTTGGAGTTTAAAGGTGGGGTCTCCGATTTTGGAGAAATGCTTCAGAAAACTGGGGACGACAAGCAAAACAAAAACAACACAAACGTGTAACCAATGAGCAGAAAGGGGTGTGTCTTGTCGATATGGGTGGAGAGAGTGTTCGGTGCGCAGAAAGGGGCGTGTCTTGTCAATATGGGCAGAGAGAGTGTTCAGTGCGCAGAAAGGGGCGTGTCTTGTCAGTATGGGCGGAGAGAGTGTTCGGTGCGCATGTGTGACATTAGCAGAAAGCGGTTTTAACATTGACATGGAGGATAAAAACAAAGAAAGAGAAGAAAGACTTACGATAAGGACAAGAAGTAGGACGTGTTAATATAGGATCAGCTTTCCAGCGCTGGAGAGAACTGAAGGAGCAGGAAGTTGGCCACATATTCACAGGTTGGAGTTTCCCGAGTCAATAACTCCTGAGCTAAACGCTGTTACTACACAAATAACACCTCTTTTCTATCGTAGTAATGTAGAGAGGCAGCTACAACCGCGTTTTGTGTAGTAAC
The DNA here is from genome assembly GCF_022655615.1 of Tachysurus fulvidraco. Classification (NCBI taxonomy): domain Eukaryota; kingdom Metazoa; phylum Chordata; class Actinopteri; order Siluriformes; family Bagridae; genus Tachysurus; species Tachysurus fulvidraco. The sequence goes on from NC_062536.1 coordinate 20,271,695, forward strand.
AGCGTTTAGCTCAGGAGTTACTGACTCGGGAAACTCCGACCTGTGAATATGTGGCCGACTTTACTTAAGACGCCGAGGCGCTTTTTTCCTTCTCGATAGGTGAGTAACGTTGGTTTTGCTTTGTTACACAGAACTAATATATGCCTTTGTCCTTTACATCATTATGCTTGTGTGGCATTTTTGCTTGTTTGTTTATCTACAATCGTATTGTTCTTCCCTTCAGCTATGATAAAGACACGTTTCTTTCTGTTAGTCGCCCGGGTTACGGATGGATGTGTGGGCGGAGCTATCGATACAGGGGTGGGACCCGTTTGGGTTAGGGGCGTGTTTGTTTTGGTGATTTTATATGTCAACGTTGGCTTTCAAACAATGGAGACCGCACCTTCAATAGTTAGTCTGTTGGTGTTTGATGTTGTATGTATTTAAGTGTCTAAAGATAAACTGTAGTGTCATGGGTAAATATGGTGCTAGCCGGAGATTGTTGGTGTTTGTAAATATTAGTGTTCTGCGAATGCTGAATGTTGTATTATAGCTGTGTCATAATGTTATTAGAGTTGGCTTTGGAGGAAAGGAAGCAACCTTACAAGTGCTGTTAAATAACGAACAGAATGTGTTTATGTATGAAGAGATGAACTGAACCTGGATCAAGGCTGATTACTGAGTGCTTCAAATTCAAACATACAGAAGGACAGTGAAAAATACTGAAGAGTGTTTGGACCGAAGAACAGATGGAGACGATGAATGAGGCTCCTTTCGAGACGAAAGGTTTCTGTGATGTTGCGCGGGCGAGGATTGTTTTGTGCTTTTAATTGGCTCGATGTGTAAAGCACAAAGTTTAAACCTCCACTCAGAATTGCAAATCACTAACCACTTTGATGTCTTTGTCGAGACTTTACGACTAAGGAAAAATAAAAGCTTTGTCTCAATGCTGCCAAGTTTTCTTATTAGTGCTCGCTCTAATAAGTTAGCTTAGTTAAACTTTAAAGATCACATGGTCAGAACTACTGCAGCACAAAATGTAAATTAGAGAGGAAATAACTTTACTAATTGGCCAATTA
>NC_062536.1:20277752-20322752 GCF_022655615.1 Tachysurus fulvidraco
TGCTGAAGGAACGAGTGTTTAGAGCTGCTGTAAACAAAGTCACTAACTTTCACATTTCAAAATGTGAAACGTGTCCAAACATTAAGGTTATTAATTGTCAGGTCATTCTTTAGTAAATAATGAGCTGTAATTGTTCTGCTATCACAGGAACAGGAACTTTAGCTCAACACTCCAGTGTGGAATGAATGAGTGGGAAAGTGAATGGGTGAGAGAGAGAGTGAGAGAGTGTGGGAGTGACTGGAGTGAGTGAGTGTGAGTGAGTGTGTGTGTGTGTGTGTGTGTGTGTGTGTGTGTGTGTGTGTGTGTGAGTGTGTGTGTGTGTGAGTGACTGGAGTGAGTGAGTGAGTGAGTGAGAGAGAGAGAGTGTGGGAGTGAGTGAGAGAGTGAGTGAGTGAGAGAGTGAGTGAGTGAGTGAGAGAGTGAGTGGAGTGAGAGAGAGAGTGAGAGAGTGAGAGAGTGTGGGAGTGACTGGAGTGAGTGAGTGAGTGAGAGAGTGAGTGGAGTGAGAGAGAGAGAGACTGGAGTGAGTGAGTGAGTGAGTGAGAGAGTGAGTGATTGAGTGAGAGAGTGACTGGAGTGAGTGAGTGAGTGAGTGAGTGAGTGAGAGAGTGAGTGGAGTGAGAGAGAGAGAGAGTGAGAGAGTGACTGGAGTGAGTTAGTGAGAGAGTGAGTGAGTGAGTGTGTGAGTGAGTGAGTGAGTGAGTGAGTGAGTGAGTGAGTGAGTTAGTGAGAGAGTGAGTGAGTGAGTGTGGGAGTGACTGGAGTGAGTGAGTGAGTGAGTGGAGTGAGTGAGTGAGTGGAGTGAGTGAGTGGAGTGAGTGAGTGAGTGAGTGAGTTAGTGAGAGAGTGAGTGAGTGGAGTGAGTGAGTGAGTGAGTGAGTGAGTGAGTGTGTGAGTGAGTGAGAGAGTGAGTGAGTGAGTGAGTGAGTGTGGGAGTGACTGGAGTGAGTGAGTGGAGTGAGTGAGTGTGTGAGTGAGTGAGTGAGTGAGTGAGAGAGTGAGTGAGTGTGTGAGTGAGTGAGTGAGTGTGTGAGTGAGTGAGTGAGAGAGTGAGTGAGTGAGTGAGTGAGTGTGTGAGTGAGTGTGTGAGTGAGTGAGAGAGTGAGTGAGTGAGTGGAGTGAGTGAGTGTGTGAGTGAGTGAGAGAGTGAGTGAGTGAGTGAGTGAGTGAGTGAGTGAGTGAGTGAGTGAGTGAGTGAGTGAGTGAGTGGAGTGAGTGAGTGAGTGTGTGAGTGAGTGTGAGTGAGTGTGGGAGTGAGTGAGTGAGTGAGTGAGAGAGAGTGAGTGAGAGTGAGTGAGTGAGTGAGAGAGATGTATACTCAACACTAGCAGAGTTTAGAGCAGAAATGCTAGCTCACCTTATTAGCATTAACTCTACATGAGATGTCGTATTAATCTGTTACAATAATTTATATGTCTTTAATTACAGGTAAATATTCTGAAGGGAGGAGTATAAATGTTGTGTAACAGCTGAGATCCTTCTCTTGTGTCCACCCAGAGTCTGCAGACGGGGTCAGGGGTGACAGCGTTTACGTCTCCACTGGGCTTTTCACTTCAGCTCTTGATAGATGATTTTAAAGGACAATAATAACTCCACACGCTTTAACAGATGCACCACGACTCCTGTAAAGCCTCCGCTGGAGACAAGAACATGAGAAGCTGAGATTACAAAACATTTTCCTCGTCCTTACAAGCCTACGTTCTTATACGAGTGGGATTTGTTCGGTAATGCAATTTGGCCTTGGATCTGACTGGACGATTCAGATGGTTATTTAGTGAAACTGATCCTCGACTCTTCTTGTTACAGCTCAGATTCACACGTCAGTGAGACGCTCAACGGCAGCAATAAACACATCCACGGCTGACAGCAGGATTACCTGTTCCATTACGGTGTGCTTGATTACTGAGGGAACGTCAGGGGGAACGTCAGGGGGAACGTCAGGGGGAGCGTCAGGGGGAACATCAGGGGGGACGTCAGGGGGAACGTCATGGGGAACGTCAGGGGAACGTCAGGGGGAACGTCAGGGGGAACGTCAGGGGGAACGTCAGGGGGGACGTCAGGGGGAACATCAGGGGGAACGTCAGGGGGAACGTCAGGGGGAACGTCAGGGGGAACGTCAGGGGACCGTCAGGGGGAACGTCAGGGGGAACGTCAGGGGAATGACAGGGGGAACGTCAGGTCTGCCCAAACACAGCAGATCATTCACTTCAGAACTTGGAGATAATTATTTAGTTCTGACTGACATGCACCATTGCTTCAGTGACCAGCTGAGAACATCACTGCTCTCATTTGGTTCCTCACAATGTTTGGGGCAGGTGGTGGCTCCAGTGGTTAACGCTCTGGGTTGTTTATTTAAGGTTGGGGTTCAAGCACCTGAACTGCCGAGATGCCACCGTCGGAGCCTCGAGCGAGGCCCTTAACCCTCTCTGCTCCAGGACACTGTATCATGACTGACCTTGTGCTCTGGCCTCAACTTTCTCAGCTGGGATACATGAAGAAGAGAATTTAGCTGTGCTGTAATGTATACGTGACACATAAAGGCTTGTTCTTCCTCTCAGGAAGGTTTCCGGTATTGATTTCTGAGCTAAAACTAAACAAAACCTGCAGATGTCTCCAAGAATAACAGGACATTGTGATTCTGTGTAAACGTCTCACATACTAGCGTCTCAGGCTGAAGGTTTCAGCGTTGCCAGATCCTGCAGCTCCGAATCACAGAGGTTTAACAGTTGGAAAATCGTCCACAGAACAGAAAGAATTTCCACATAATATCACAGCAGTCCAGTCGGTTTGATTTACTATTCATCAGCAAAGCTGGAGGTGCTGAGAGACCTTATCAGGACAGTCCAGCTCCTGAGCCATGAAATCCCACAGGACACAAGCAGGTCATTCCAAGGTCATGGAATAGACAAGCCACCCTCTGGGCTCTAAGGAACACATATAAAGACGGCTTTCTGAGCGTTCTGATAACCTCCACGGGCATTTAAACCCCAGACCGTTCAGGACTCGCGGCCATGCTGTGCTTTGTGTGATGGGATTTTTTTTCCTGCATGTTGTTGCTATTGTGTGGGCTCTCAGTCACGACGGATGCTATCTGCTCCTGCTGACTAATTAAGCCCGTGTGCTCTCGCTGTCATTTTAAGGCACTGAGATTTTTCAATCACTGTCCCAAAGGACCCCCGGAGCACAGACTGGGTTTCATCCCGATACACACTAAACTTCAGCTTGTCAGTCAAAGTGGAAAGGTTTCAGACAAGCAACACGGGTGGCTGCTTAGCGGTTTCTCCTCACAAACATTACTCATCCTTTCAATATGCTGTAGTGTGTGTATCCTCTACGCCACACCACACACACATTTACTCTGTACACATTCAGACCGGAATATTCCGGTATGAACTAACGTACTGTGATACTCCACTAACGTAATACTGCCCCATGATGAGGAAACCTGGAGCTAACGACATTCAGCAAACAACCAGATCATCACACACTATGGAACACACACACACACACACACACACACACACACACACACACACACTATAGTGAACACACACCTGTTAAAACACAATGTATAAAGATGAAGTGCAAAACAATCACGACCTTCTGATGAACCCCAGATAAAGATCAGCCATTTCTGAACACATTTCAAGCTTTCCATATTAAATCTAATGAATGAAGCCAAAGATCTCACAAAGCGTACGTGATACCTGACTTGTGGAAATAAATCATAAGAGAGAGGAGAATGAAAGAATTTCCATACCGCTCAGTGTGTCATGGAACAGTGACAAGAACATCATGAACAGACAGAGGAACCGGATCAGCACGGCAACATCACTGACAACATGACGTCCCTCCAGCATTTATTACAGACAAACACATACCGTGGAGACTGCTGAGAGACCTTCAGCAACACTAAAGGAGCTGCAGGAAACTCTGACATCTCATTCTTCACATATCTGGGTGATGGGGTAAAACGACTAGACCATCAAAATCAACTACATCAGTTTTAACCATGTTTGGATTTGGTCTCATCAGACCATAAAAGGTATGTTCAGTGAAAAAGACCACCATCCCCACAGTGCAGCATGGGGGGAGGGGGAGGTAACATCATTCTGTAAGGGTTTTCTTAAGCCAGAACTGAGGCTTCTCATGGATGGAATCATGAAGATCTTCAAAAGCAAGTTAAAAAATCTTAAGGTGTGTGCTGAAGTTCACCTTTCATCACGAAAGCGACCCAAAGCTCACATCGACCTCGATACGTGAACGACTTCAGAACAGGAGATTGAGCCAGAGTTCAGACCTGAACATCCGTGTGGAGACTCAGAAACATCTCTGGACACCTTGACATCCTGGGAGGTTATGAACAGGTTCTGCCTCTGATCCAGGAACACCTCTCTCTCAGACAGCTGGGAAAATGGCAGAGATGTGAAGAAGCACGGAATAGCGGAGGGTTTCGACATCGTCTGCTTGTTACAGATGAAATTACTAACCACATCATGTCATGAATGCTGGAGGACATCCTGGAGATTATCACCAAATCCACAGCTAGAAAACCACTGCGGGATACATTATTACAAACCTTACAGATTATTGGACCTGCGCAGTCATTAGGTAGGTTGAAGCAGGATAAGCGCACAGATGCTGCACGACTAATTGTGTAAAATGGTATGTCACATGTTCCATTGTGTGCTTTCAGAGTCCCGTGTAATGATTCATGGACAATGTCTTTGTAGTGGACATCTCGTGTTCCATCCGGAGTGTTTAGGGACTGAAGGAGCTTTCTGTGTATTGATCAAACAAAGCAGAAGACCACTGGACACCATCAAACAAAGCACCAGGAGACGAGTCCCTGAAAGACTGCTCTGAAGCAGATGCCCTTCTTATGTGTGAACGAAACCAGCAGCCGCTCAACATTAATGTTTTCTGATCTTCAGCTGACGCCTGGTTATGAGCCACAGCTGCATTATAACTGCACATCTGGGTGATTTGGCTTCATCTACAGAATATATGACCAAAAAAAAAGTAATCAAAGATCTACTGGTGGAAATGGTGTGGATGAATGAGGCTCATTAAACAAGAAGGTCGGCATTTGGTCGGAAATTAGCCATGAATGTTAGGAGACACTTAAAATGCATTAGATTAGAGTCCAGCAGTAGATGTCACTCAGACTGAGCAGTGAGGACAGTGAGGTGTGGACCTCGGAGTTCATGTGTTTGTGGTGAGTTATGATACCATCAGGTATCAGCTTTGGTGCGAAGTCGTGGCCTAGTGGTTAGAGAGTTTGAGTCCTAACCCTAAGGTTGTGGGTTCGAGTCTCTGGCCGGCCACGACTGAGGTGCCCTTGAGCAAGGCACTGAACCCCCCAACTGCTCCCCGGGCACTGCAGCATAAATGGCTGCCCACTGCTCCAGGTGTGTGTTCAGTGTGTGTGTGTGTGTTCACTGCTGTGTTATGATGGATTAGAAATGCTCCCCCTAGTGGCGTGGAGACCAGAAGGTTAACGAAAGTTAAGATGATGGGTGGGGTTCATGTAATTGAGCTGTGACACGGCCGTTTGTCCATTTTTATAAATTTATTATGTAGTTTTCGGTGTTTTCTTTTCTATAGGACCGTCTTCAAAATTTCTGTCTCATCGACTAACCGGTGGCTCGGCTGCAGGAAACTGAAGAAAAGCTCTGATAAGCATAATTTAATTAGTGTGAAAGAGGAGAAATATCACACCGGACAGCCCTGTCCTCAGGTCCTGAGATGTGCCACACTAATTGTGATCGGTCCGTTGTGTTCGGCTAACAGAACGCTGTGGGTTTTGTCCCTGTGTATGTGAAGCGACACCTCATCCTGCTAATGTGTTCACTGTTTTTACAATGAATAAAAAAGCCCACATGCTGTACAAACACCTCCTAAAGAGAACGATCCACATGGAAATCATCTCGGATAACTTTACACCACATGTCATGTGTCGTATGGGACATGTCACTGCAGAACGTCACTGAGAAGTCACCTGACATGATGGATGGAGAGAAATCAGTAAATCTAAGAAACATGCACCATTAACTGTGCTACATATAAAACTAATGAAAACAAAAACATCGTAATATAACGCCTTCGAGAAAACCCCTGAGGTTTGTGATACTAAAGTCTCTGCCTTCAGAGAAAATAAACCTTCGGATGTGAAACAACAACCTGCCGGTTACCGATCTGAACCCATGTGAGACACTCGACTGCCACAGGGACGATTTACACCAAGCTTTCAGGCAACATTACACTTAACCTTAACACTTAACCTGTACTGTTCTGATCGAGAGTTCCTGATGAATTCTGGGAAATCAGAGTGACAGAAAGGTGTGATGATGCCGTGTCACCGTGACCCCCACACAGTCCATGATTTCACTAGAAGAGCAAATCCCCAAGTGTTCTAGTCCTTATATAAGACAGAACATAGTGTAGATTGTATTGATCTGCTGTTAGAGAGAACTCAGCATCACCTGAGCACCAATCAGAGTCCAGTGTAAAACCCAATGCCAGTTTTTGACTACAAATTAAAAAATGTCTAATAATTTTTGATGCTAAACAAAGATGGATGTTTTTTTTTTAGTGGAAATGAAGAGCAGATAAAAGGCGCCATTTCAGAGAGGATGCAGAAATCAATAACGTCACGGCAGGAAGCTAACAGGAAATAGACTGTGACGTGTTGATTGGTGTAAAGCTGAGGGATGCTGTGGATGCTGGTTTGGGTCGAACTGGGCTGAGCACCGAGCTCTCTATCTGAGCCGTAATTACATTACATACTCACTTCTGAACTTACCTTCCTCCTCTGAAGGTAGATACGATATGATACACACCTGGACACGTAGATATGATATGATACACACCTGGACACGTAGGTACGATATGATACACACCTGGACACGTAGGTACGATATGATACACACCTGGACACGTAGGTACGATATGATACACACCTGGACACGTAGATATGATATGATACACACCTGGACACGTAGATACGATATGATACACACCTGGACACGTAGGTACGATATGATACACACCTGGACACGTAGGTAAGATATGATACACACCTGGACACGTAGATACGATATGATACACACCTGGACACGTAGATGTTACACACATACACAGACTAAGCTGAATTTTAAGTACTGAATTTTAAGTACGATTAAATAATTCTTCCTCTCCTCATGGTGACATTTAGGCTTTCAGAGCACTGTTTTGACTTCACTATCATCTTCATCATTTCTATTGGCTTCTTTTTTTTCTACAGAGGATGAATAGAGGCGCTCAGACACTTGCCTCATTCCTCATTCCACCAGAAAGCAGTGAAAAAAGACTTAAAAAAAAAAAGAAAGAAAAAAGCCTCCGTGGGAGTCGGATTTGTGCAGAGAAACATTTAATCTCCTAACACTGCATATTAAAGAGAGAGGAAACGGGATTTAAAGGACAATCCAAACATCAAACACTTGCCTTATGGAAAAAACATGGATTCTTGTAAGTAAAAAGTGAGCACAGCTTCTAAAACACAAATCAACCGTAATCTGTAGGAGAGCGGACGCTATTTCTGTCTCTCTCCTCTGTGATTTCACACTAGCCGAGTTTTACTTAGCATTAGCAACATGCTGCTCAGTGAAGCGCCGTGACTAGCGTGTCGGATGACTCACCGCTGCCTCATCTGGACTCTGTGCAAGAAAAACTGCCACAGATATTGTGCACACATCAAAAGACAGGTTAAAGACTGCTCTTAGGTTTCTCCTGCATTCACACCACACCGGTGTGTGTGTGTGTGTGTGTGTGTGTGTCGGGGAAAGATCTTTATAATCATCCCATGTTAAACAAGCAAGGCTTACAGTCATGCCTCAGAGAATTGACCTTGCTGTGACCTTGACCCTTTTAGATCAATCCCAGACTTTAATCAGCTCCATCTCTTGGTTACGATGATGAATTCATATGAGTCCTACAAACACACAGCTGTAGAACACTCTCAGGAAAACACACAATGGTGGAGGTCTAATCATCATAAACACCATAAACATTAACCTTCACCATGTTTTCACTGGGTTTAAAGATCCACTCTTTGTGCTGACTGATCTAATATTCTCCATCATTCTACACCACCACACACCTTTAAACACCAAACACCCTCCAACAACATCCAATACCATCAAACACAATCAAACACCAAACACCATCCAACAACATCAGACACCGACATTCTTCCCCTTAAAAACAAACATTTTAAACAAAACACCAACATCGCTAACCCCTAATCACCATCAGAAAGCCTTAACCGATAAACACTAATCCTCCATTAAACACCAACATCGCTAACCCCTAATCACCACCAGAAAGCCTTAACCGATAAACACTAATCCTCCATTAAACACCAACATCGCTAACCCCTAATCACCACCAGAAAGCCTTAACCGATAAACACTAATCCTCCATTAAACACCAACATCGCTAACCCCTAATCACCATCAGAAAGCCTTAACCGATAAACACTAATCCTCCATTAAACACCAACATCGCTAACCCCTAATCACCATCAGAAAGCCTTAACCGATAAACACTAATCCTCCATTAAACACCAACATCGCTAACCCCTAATCACCATCAGAAAGCCTTAACCGATAAACACTAATCCTCCATTAAACACCATGACGATATGTCCGATACGTTTCACTAACAAACACCATGAAGCATTAATAAACACCATGAAGCATTAATGAACACCATGAAGCATTAATAAACACCATGAAGCATTAATAAACACCATGAAGCATTAATGAACACCATGAAGCATTTATAAACACCATGAAGCATTAATGAACACCATGAAGCATTAATAAACACCATGAAGCATTAATGAACACCATGAAGCATTAATAAACACCATGAAGCATTAATGAACACTACCCAAGACCAACAGTTTCCCTCTAATACTATCATTTCTATCAATAGTATCATCGCTATTAAAACCCAACACCCTATTAAACATCAAACACTATCAGACATCATCAACAGCCACTTTATGGAACATGACTCATTGTGAAGAAAGACAAAACTTGTGAGAAGTTTAACACTCAGTGGTATTTGTTTTGGACTCTGTAGGTGGAGCAGTCAGACTCCACCTGCTCAGACGTGATGCACACATCATGGAGCAGGATGAAGAGTGCTCTTGCATTTATCCTGTTTCCGCTACACTGCGGTGTCTAAAAGTGATTAAGGTCACCTTACTAACAGGGATCTCACTATCTCTGCTTCTTCAGCTCACCTTGTTTCCCTGCTGAGACATCTGACAGTGTGCATGCTAGGGCTAGTGCTAGTCTTTGTTTAGCAATTGTGAATACATGCTAGTTTAGCTTGGGGAATGAGTGTATGCTAGTTTAGCTTGGGGAATGAGTGTATGCAAGTTTATCTTCGGAATTGAGTGTATGCTAGCTAAGCTTGGGGATTGAGTGTATGCTAGCTAAGCTTGGGAATTGAGTGTATGCTAGCTAAGCTTGGGTACTGAGTGTATGCTAGTTTAGCTTGGGAATTGAGTGTATGCTAGTTTATATTGGGGATTGAGTGTATGCTAGCTAAGCTTGGGAATTGAGTGTATGCTTGTTTAGCTTGGGAATTGAGTGTATGCTAGTTTATCTCGAGAAATGAGTGTATGCTAGTCTGGCTTGGGGATTGAGTGTATGCTAGTTTAGTTTGGGGATTGAGTGTATGCTAGTTTATATTGGGGATTGAGTGTATGCTAGTTAAGCTTGAGAAATGAGTGTATGCTAGTTTATCTTGGGGATTGAGTGTATGCTAGTTTATCTTGGGGATTGAGAGCTCTTAGCGCCGTGAGTGCTTTTTGCTGGTTTGCTACATTAACTGTGTGGTTTCTCAGAGTGCTGGGTTACTCAGGAATGGGTTTTGGGGTTACTGAGTGCCCTTTATGCTAATGGATTTGAATAGAGCACATGCTCTGTTGTTGGTTTTAATGGCTTAGAAGACATTTTTTTCAGCTGGTCTTGATTGTGAGGTTTGCTCAGGTTCTGCTTTTACTGCTCTCACTGATGGACAGTAATCTACAGCCTTGGGGATTGGTATGATGGACAGCTCCTGAGATCAATGCTAGCATCTGTTATAAAAAAAGCCCCTGAGGCTGCTTGGCATTCATCATGAGCATGCTAGTGTGGAGTGTGAAGCGGCCTATATGCCCACTGCTAAAAGATAAAATGGCCTTGCTGACTCATCCTCTGCTGCCTTTTCAGGGCCTTTTGGAGAATGTATGAGGTCTGAAAGCTCTTTTAAGAAGCCCAGGTTTGGGGAGGTGACTCAGAAAACTTATACCCACTGCCACTTTATCGGATTTCTGCTCTTCGTCTGATGTTTTTGTACTAGTACACCAAAGAAGTTCTGAAAGTGGTGTAAAAGATCAAAATAAGGATTATTCATTGGTTTTTGTTTTGCAGCAGGATGAAGTTCCTCCTGATACATTTCTCTGTAAATGATCGAACAGAATGTTTCTGAAGATTTCTGAATTCATCCTGCTGCTACCATGATGGGCTGCATCATCGGTAAAGATTAGTGAGAATCTTCCAGAAGCAGCCATGCAAGCCCAAGCCATGACACCACCATCACCATGTTCCATAGATCAGTTCATATGTTTTGGATCATGAGCAGATCCTTTCTTAGTCCACACTCTTCATCAGTTTGATAGAGGACCGTATTGGATCTTGGAGTTTTGTGGCTCATCTCTGGATTTCTTTGAAATTTCTAATCTGGTCTTCTGATTCTAAGAGAGGTTTGGTATGGTCTGGATATTTCTGCTCTATAAATCTTATTCAAAAAGTGTATCATGAGACCTTCTCCTGGCCCTCTGAAGGTTGTTGGTGTTGTCACTGGTGTTTCTTTGAGTTTTTCCTCACAATTCTCACAGTATTTCTCTCTTCAGCTTCTATGGCTAACCTGTTTATGTCTGCTTGTTGGGACACCAGTGCTTTCTTTCATTTTCATGTCAAGTATTTGCTTGACTTTCTCTCTTTTGTTTTTGTCCTACTGTATAATCCGCTCTCCGCTCTTCATGAACAACAAACGCAGTCTTCACAGGTGAGGCCCAGAACACAAAGAAAGAATATTAATTCCGAGCTGTTAATTGTTTAATCCATCAATATATCAGAACAAATCTGGGCAAACAATGTTCCAATAAATGCACTTAAACATCGTTGCCTCATGTTTATCTTTTGATTCAAACCCAATTGTCATTGGTGAATAGCAACATTAACAGAATTAGCCGTGGTGTTCCATTACTTTTGGAGGAGAATGCATTTGTATGTTTATTTTTTTGCAAAATCCTCCCTGCAGAGCTGGAGATTCTGTGTGGCTAAAGATCACGATACAGCGATGACACAGCAAACACACTCGCTGTACAGCTCACTGAATCTCCAACATGTTCCTGTCACCTCATGGCCTGCAGGAGCTGAACACAATTACTGTGTACAGCAAGCTGTCAGGTTTACCTCAGTGCACCGAGCTGATGAAACTCTGATGGAGTGGGTACATTAACTCAAGCGCTCACTTCCTGATTGATTTGCTCACAACTTTAAATGATCTGTTTGACACCAACTCTTTTAGCTTGAGTATCTGAAAGTCTATCATCATTTTTTAAACTCAAGATACACAACTGCCAGATAGAAAAATCAACAAATCAAACTTTATTGTGTAAAACTTTCACAATAAAACTCATATGTCTAATAGCGAATGTGCTAAATAACAATCTAAATGGTCTGCTGTACATTACTGATGCTGTTAGCATATTCTTATACAAATAAAACAAACAAACACTCTTCATCAAACACTACCAGTCTCCAAAGGAGCACCAATCATTTCTATTAAACAAACAACAAACTCCAAAAAAACACCAATATTTTACACAAAATTTGAACAAACAACAATGTTCGATCACAATCATCAAATAATACACACCAGAATTCATTCATTCATTCATTCATTTCCTACCGCTTATCCGAACTTCTCGGGTCACGGGCGTCATCGGGCATTGAGGCAGGATACACCCTGAACGGAGTGCCAACCCATCACAGGGCACACACACACTCTCATTCACTCACACACTCACTCAATTTTCCAGAGATGCCAATCAACCTACCATGCATGTCTTTGGACCGGGGGAGGAAACCGGAGTACCCGGAGGAAACCCCCGAGGCATGAGGAGAACATGCTAAACACCAGAATTTCCTATCAAAATGTCCATCCAACACCAACAAACAGCAGTGTTCTCTAACACAAGCGTTCCTAAAAGCATCAACATATTAATGAAATTCAGCACAAACATCAAACACCAACAAAAATTAAAGACCACAAACAAATACCAATGTGACCGACATACTACCAATTTTAACCAAAATCTACCATTACGTTTTTCCTGCAGCATTCTACCTCAAACACAGTTATTTACAATCAAATACAAATGTTCACCAACAAACACCACAGTACAACCTTATCTCGGATCCTTTTAGTGAGAAACATCATCTAACGAACCATTTTCCATCAAACAATAACATAGACCATCCGATATCGCACACCACCCACACCCACATCCTGTAGAAAATGCCATTAAAAACTCTAATGCAATCTTCGAATGGTATTAAACAGCAAGCTCCATCCAACACCAGTGTGTATCATCAAATATCTTCCCTGAAAAACAAACACTACCAAACACCAAGGTTTTCCTTCTATTTCAATCCTATTAACCCATTCTAGATATCACCAAACACTACCCCCACAAACACTAACCACAAAGCAGCACTTCTCAGCTTTTAACTAACAAACATTCAAGTTTCCCCGAAATTTTATTTCACAACAACAAACACTATTCATCACCAACAAATACCATCTGATACCGAAAGTCTCCATCAAACGTCAGTGTTCCTCTTCACACTCCGTCGTTCCTATGTTTTCTCTTGGCTTTATAATGTTCTCTAAATGAACCAGTGAGTGAACTGACTCATTGTTTGGGAGGGAGAATGTTCTACAAATTGACCACGATACCTGGGTTTTGTTGCTGTTTGTTTGTGCTCTGTTACTAATGGACTCCCTAATGTACTCTTTAATAGGCTGGATTTGGACTCTCGGTCTTCATTTGCATGAGTGATGAGTCACCGATGGTCTCGTCTTTTTTTTCTGTCTTCCATTATGTAAATAGTTTATTATGTAAGTTTGAACGTGTCACAGAAGATTTGACGTGTTTTCACATGTTAAAGTTTGAATATTTTAATGAGAAACTCGTCCTGCTCTGACCTTAACATCGAGGAGGAAATGTTCAGGGTCCATTTTGTAATCTCCAGATAATATCCCTCACCGGATGCATTAGATATTCACATCAGTGTTGTGAGATGTCCATGATGACTTATTAACGGAACGATCGGTAAATTCGGGGTGGCGTGAACGAAGAGACGTCTCGGATGTGAAATTGGTTCTCGTGTGACGTGGAGTCGTGTTGGAGCACTGCACGTCTTACATGATTACAGAATTAGGGAGGAAATGAAATAGAGTCATGTGCAGGATTAAAAGAGGAACATCGAGCAGGGCCTGTCTCTTTAGATGGATAAACAAGGATGGTAAAAATATAAATAAATAATACGTCTTTATCTGCACTGAGAATTAGAATGAAGAAGTGTGTTTAGCAAGGCTAATACGATAGAGAGAATGAAAGAGGCTCCTAAAAGCTCCCACACATCGAGCGCATCTAATGTACTCTGAAGAGAGGAGATAGAAAGCCTGGTATAGCACTGAAGATGAGGCTAATTCCTGCAATGAGCCCCATAAGAGCCTCGCTATACCCCTGATGCACTATTTCCATTTCCGTTATTATTAGCATTCACAGCTTGCAGCTATTTGGAGTTTAAATTTGGTTCTTCTGTTTGGAAAGCTGAAGATTGTCCATGGAAGTGTTGGAGCACAGATGGGCTTCGTTCCGTCTCTGTTCCTCTGATTGTTCACTGTTGAGGATCTGCTTTGCATAACAATCCCTGCTCGTTTCACCGAGCTACTCGAGGCCTGCCTGTTTCTCCCGACGGGAGCTCTGATTAGCAGTAATTGGTTGAATGGCTTGTCAATCAAAGCGGTCGCCGGGGAGACCACCACAAGGTGACCTCGCTTCCATGTGAATTTATGACAGTTTCCTTTTAGGACGAGGGTGAGTGTGTTTTATTAATTCAGCAGGGAAGCAATTAATAAAGAACAATGAGTGATGCAGAAGGCAGCAGGAAGTTGAGTCAATCGCTCATGCTCAAACTTATTTCCCACAATTCCCTTGGGCTCCTGGGGCATTTCCACCTTGCAATGATACTGTACATACTATACAACCATCACTAACCTAAATACTCTACACACAACCTACACAACCTACCCCTAGGGCACTACACATCCTGCTACGATCTACACATTGCACTTTTACCCAACCTGCACCCAACATACCCCTAATACCCTTTATATATGCAGCTGGATTCCATGACAGGAGCATTTCCAGGAGTAAATGAACGTCTGTGACATTTTGCTGGAGGAACTTTAATTCCAGGAGCTATTACCTTAAGAGTAGGTCATTTTGTGCAACCCAGAGACTAATGGGGGTGAATCACCAGTCTGATCGGTCAAATAAAGACATAAAGACAGAGATTGGTCAGGATTTACAGAATAAACAACCCTGTTAAATCAGAACCAGACCTCCTGCAGGAACGGTGGGGTTGAAGTTCTACTCTGAACCAGTCCCTTCCTACTGTACCTCAGACAACTTAATATCTTTAGTGAGCTAGATAATTAAATTAATAAACCAGGGCTTGTTATAGTTCATGTTTGGGGCGGGCACGGTGGCTTAGTGGTTAGCACGTTCGCCTCACACCTCCAGGGTTGGGGGTTTTATTTCTGCCTCCACCTTGTGTGTGTGGAGTTTGCATGTTCTCCCCGTGCCTCGGGGGTTTCCTCCGGGTACTCCGGTTTCCTCCCCCTGTCTAAAGACATGCATGGTAGGTTGATTGGCATCTCTGGGAAATTGTCCGTAGTGTGTGAGTGTGTGAGTGAATGAGAGTGTGTGTGTGCCCTGTGATGGGTTGGCACTCCGTCCAGGGTGTATCCTGCCTCCATGCCCGATGACGCCTGAGATAGGCACAGGCTCCCCGTGACCCGAGAAGTTCGGATAAGCGGTAGAGAATGAATGAATGAATAAATGAATGAATGTTCAGGGGCTCCAGGAATCTTTTTATCTCGTCATAACACAAACTTGTAGTAACATAAGTCAGTCTCAGTGTTTGTGTAAGTGAAGACAGATTGGTATCTCATTACAGAATGGTCAGTCAACCCTCTCCTTCTGCTTCTGGAACCTTTCCCAATTTTTCAGTTTGGTAAGAACGTGTTTGAGGAAGTCCTGAGGTAGAGTAGGAGAAACCTCTACACCTGACCTCTGAACTAGCTTCCTACCATAATATCTTTCTAGCTAACTAGATAAGTAGATAGACGGTAAATAAAACAGTTCCTCTGGGTGGTGTTTTTGTGTTAAGTTCAGGGATTAGCGTTAATATCACTAAATTAGCAGGTCAGGATTACATCTCTTAGATTGACCTGTATCTTCTTCACTCTATCCCCCATGGCTCTGGGTTTAAACAGGATTGGCCTTTTGTGTCTCTCCAACAAACACCAGCTTGACGCAGCTGTGTTTATGCCAGCACACATTCTGGATTATCTGCTGGAGAAATCTAAGAGGATTTGCAGGTCTGAAATCAGTGATAATACACTGGCACCACAGAAGGGCTTCAGCAGACTTACAGCAGAATTACAGACAGCACCGGAAATTCAGAGGCTTTTTTTTCAGGGTGCTTTACAGCAAAAAAAAAACAAAAAAAAAACAGGATTAAAATGCAATTAACCGAACGGTGGGTGATTAATATAGCGGGTAATGCGATGGGGCTCGTGTTTGATTTTTTATTTTTTGGGAGCAGAGCAAGAGACGATGCACCGAGTTCATAAATCACATGTGACAGATGTGAGATCTGAAGATCTATTTATCACGACAGAGAGACAGAAACACTCCACACTTCTCTGCTCATGTATGACATCACTTCCTGTACACTGCAGTCACTAATTAGCTCCATGTAGATTAGATTTGAGGATCTGTTCAGGGGAAACCGTGTGTTATTCCACCATGACACCTTCGATATAGGCTGTCTGGCATGCTAATTAGCCTGTATGCTAGTTTTGCAGACCAGACTTCATTAATGCTAACACTTTGTTTGATGTAGTTAAAACAACTACAGACATCTTGTAGACACCTAAACAGGTAATAAACAGCTCCGTCTGCCATTTTATCTGTAATATTTATACTGTAAGTCTATCAATAAAGGTACTTACAGAACTTACAGTAAAGGTACTTATAGAACTTACAATAAAAGGTACTTATAGAACTTACAATAAAGGTACTTATAGAACTTACAATAAAGGTACTTACAGAACTTACAATAAAGGTACTTACAGAACTTACAATAAAGGTACTTACAGAACTTACAATAAAGGTACTTACAGAACTTAACGCTTTTTCTCCACTTTGGTGCTTTGCTTGTAATCAACAGGACAAACTGTAAGAGAGAAAAAGAGAGATGTTAAAATAATATATAAATCTGATACAGTCTGAGGCGTGGCTTCTGTGTGTGTCCTGTCAGTCAAATACAAGGAGGTGTGGCTTCTGTGTGTGTCCTGTCAGTCAAATACAATGAGGTGTGGCTTCTGTGTGTGTCCTGTCAGTCAAATACAATGAGGTGTGGCCTCTGTGTGTGTCCTGTCAGTCAAATACAAGGAGGCGTGTCCTCTGTGTGTGTCCTGTCAGTCAAATACAATGAGGCGTGTCCTCTGTGTGTGTCCTGTCAGTCAAATACAAGGAGGCGTGTCCTCTGTGTGTGTCCTGTCAGTGAAATACAATGAGGTGTGGCCTCTGTGTGTGTCCTGTCAGTCAAATACAATGAGGCGTGGCCTCTGTGTGTGTCCTGTCAGTCAAATACAATGAGGCGTGGCCTCTGTGTGTGTCCTGTCAGTCACATTGAAGGGGGCGTGGCCTCTGTTTCCGTGTCCTGTCAGTCACATTGAAGGAGGCGTGGCCGATGTGTCTATATACTGTCAATCACATTGAAGGAGGCGTGGCCTCTGTTTCCGTGTCCTGTCAGTCACATTGAAGGAGGCGTGGCCTCTGTGTCTTAGAGCTGGTTACCATGTAAATGAAAGCATCACTAACACACAGTTTGATCCAGCAGAATTTATATGTGATAAGTTCACACATGTCCCTGAACAGTGCAGAAAATGTCGCTCTAATCCAAGATTTCAATTAGAGCTGTTTTGAATAACAGGCAGAATGTTGCCCTGAGGCACGAGTGTAAAGGGGCTAATATATTGTTCATTAATTAACACAGCACTAAATACCAGCCTATTTAAAAAAAAGGTAAATTATATTAAGTTCCTCAAACTGAATGTCCATCCAGACAGAAAAAGCCATTCAGATGAAATGAGAGACAGAAATGGGTTTGTGCTCCTGAGAGTTTCATAGGAAAAGTTAATTATACACGACTAAACACATAGGACACACTGTATGTACCTCAGGAGCACAGAGAGAGAATGGTTATTACTGTCGCACATATTCAGTGTGAGTGTTAGTGCACTGTGGACACATGCACATGGTCACATTAAAGCAGTGCATTGATGCAGTCCTGAATGTTCATTATGTGTAGAAATGTTATGGAGGAAAGTAAAGCTGGGAGGGCAGTAGAGGTTGTTGGTTTCTAGGGTGTGTGTAGTAGCTAGTACAGTTATGTACTAACTCTCTCTCTCTCTCTCTCTCTCTCTCTCTCTCTCTGTCTCTCTCTCTCTCTCTGTCTCTCTCTCTCTCTCTCTCTCTCTCTCTCTCTGTCTCTCTCGGCCTTTCTCTCTCTGTCTCTCTCTCTCTCTCTCTCTCTCTGTGTGTCTCTCTCTCTCTCTGTGATACTATCTTTGTCTGATACTGTCTTATACTCTCTCTCTCTCTCTCGCTCTGTGTGTGTGTCTCTCTCTCTGTGTGTCTCTCTCTCTCTCTCTCTCTCTCTGTGTGTGTGTGTGTGTCTCTCTCTCTGTGATACTATCTTTATGTCTGATACTGTCTTATACTCTCTCTCTCTCTCTCTCTCTCTCTCTCTCTCTCTCTCTCTCTCTGTGTGTGTGTCTCTCTCTCTCTCTCTCTCTCTCTCTCTCTCTCTCTCTCTCTCTCTCTCTCTCTGTGTGTGTGTGTCTCTCTCTCTCTCTCTCTCTCTCTCTCTCTGTCTCTCTCTCTCTCATCCCTCTCTGTCTGTTGTATCTCTCTCTCTCTCTCTCTCTCTCCTCTCTCTCTCTCTTACTCTCTCTCTCTCCTCTCTCATCTTCGCTCTCTCTCTCTCCCTATCTCTCTATATCCTCTCTCTCTCTCTCCTCTCTCTCCTCTCGTCTCCCTCTCTCCTCTCTCTCTCGTCTCTTCTCTCCCGTCGATCTTTTTCCTCTTCTCTCTCTCTGTTGTGTGTGTGTGTGTCTCTCTCTCTGTGATATCTACACTAACTTCTTTTAAAAATTCTTCTAATATCTATAAACAAAAATATTTGTCATCTCCTCTTATGCCTTTCTTCGTCTTATACTCTCTCTCTCTCTCTCTCTCTCTCTCTCTCTCTCTCTCTCTCTGTCGCTCTTCATTACCTCCCTTCCTCGTTCACCCTGCTTTGTCTCACGTCATGAGCAGAAACACACTCTGGCCCCATTTAGACTGATTTATTATACACCACTGACCACCTACCAGATGATTACATTAATAAGAGTGAATTGAGCCCCACGTCAGTCAGACCTGCTTTTTATACCAGACCCCATCTCCTTCTAATGAAGCAGAACTCGAGTGAACCATCAGCGGGGCATAAAATTCACGGCAGCCTACAAAAACAAACAGCCCAAATGAAATAAAGACATTACTGTGATTTCACTTGGCTGCCTTTTAATTTAGGAATAAAAGCCCAAAGCAGATCAAAACTTCCACTGAAGACCTCAAGGCTCAGGCAGCACTTAGACACCCTTTAGCATGTCTGTGCTGCTTCCTGTCCCTGTCCCTGTCCCTGTCCCTGAGGTTAAACCACTCATGTCACTGATACCTAACTCTGTCATGGATGAGCTCTGTTTCTGCTTTAGGTATAAATCCTCTTCTCATATTTAGCAGTTTATTTTAAACTAACAGGAATAAAGGAGGTTCCTCGTGCTGTTGCTGGTCCTCATGTCATCTAGGTGTCTTCACTATTTCTACTCACCAGGAACAATCTCCTTTTGTTCCTCTACATTATGAGACATTCAGGAGCTTGCAGGAGAGAAAAGCTGCACCCAGCGTCACTCGTCCTCTCCTGATTATTCCACCTGGGACTCGTTAGCTTAATTAATCTCGTCTTGTCCTTCCCTCATGTCCTGTGGGAACATTTGGGATGATGAAAATTCCCCATTATTCCAGCTGGATGGAGCTCCTGCCTTTTCACAGATATTCTGTTTGTGAGGTTTTCAGGTAAAATGTGATCTCTGATTTCTCTCTTTCTTTCTGCAGTGAGGACATGATTGATATAACCCCACCTGTTCCCCCCTCCTATAACCCCTCCTGTTCCCCCCTCCTATAACCCCTCCTGTTCCCCCCCTCCTATAACCCCACCTGTTCCCCCCCCTCCTATAACCCCACCTGTTCCCCCCCCTCCTATAACCCCACCTGTTCCCCCCCTCCTATAACCCCACCTGTTCCCCCCCTCCTATAACCCCACCTGGTTCCCCCCCTCCTATAACCCCACCTGTTCCCCCCCCTCCTATAACCCCACCTGTTCCCCCCCTCCTATAACCCCACCTGTCCCCCCCCCCTCCTTTAACCCCACCTGTTCCCCCCCTCCTATAACCCCACCTGTTCCCCCCCTACTATAACCCCACCTGTTCCCCCCCTCCTATAACCCCACCTGTTCCCCCCTCCTATAACCCCACCTGTTCCCCCTCCTATAACTCCTCCTGTCCCCCCCTCCTATAACCCCACCTGTTCCCCCCCTCCTATTACCCCACCTGTTCCGCCCCTCCTATTAACCCAACTGTTCCCCCCCTCCTATAACCCCACCTGTTCCCCCCCTCCTATAACCCCACCTGTTCCCCCCCTCCTATAACCCTACCTGTTCCCCCCTCCTATTACCCCACCTGTTCCCCCTCCTGTTCCCCCCTCCTATAACCCCTCCTGTTCCCCCCTCCTATAACCCCACCTGTTCCCCCCTCCTATAACCCCTCCTGTTCCCCCCTCCTATAACCCTACCTGTCCCCCCCTCCTATAACCCCACCTGTTCCCCCCTCCTATAACCCCACCTGTTCCCCCCCCTCCTATAACCCCACCTGTTCCCCCCTCCTATAACCCCTCCTGTTCCCCCCTCCTATAACCCTACCTGTTCCCCCCTCCTATAACCCGACGTCTTCACAATCCTATAACCCCACCTGTTCCCCCCTCCTATAACCCCACCTGTTTCCCCCTCCTATAACCCCACCTGTTCCCCCCTCCTATAACCCCACCTGTCCCCCCCCTCCTATAACCCCACCTGTTCCCCCCTCCTATAACCCCACCTCTTCCCCCCTCCTATAACCCCACCTTTCCCCCCTCCTATAACCCCACCTGTTCCCCCCTACTGTAACCCCACCTGTTCCACCTCCTATAACCCCTCTTATAATCCCACCAATATCCCCACCTTTAACCCCACCTATAACCCCACCTGTAGCCCCACCTATAACCCCACCTGTAACCCCACCTATAACCGCACCTATAACCCCACCAGTTACCCATCCTATAACCCCACCTGTTCCCCCCTCCTTTAACCCCACCTGTTCCCCCTCATATAACCCCTCTTATAATCCCATCTATAACCCCTCCTTTAACCCCACCTTTAACCCCTCCTTTAACCCCACCTATAAACCCACCTGTAACCCCACCTATAACCTCTCCTATAACCCCACCTGTTCCCCCCTCCTATAACCCCACCTGTAACCCCTCCTATAACCCCACCTGTAACCCCTCCTATAATCCCACCTATAACCCCACCTCTAACCCCACCTATAACCCCACCTGTTCCCACTCCTATAACCCCTCCTATAACCCCTTTTATAATCCCACCTATAACCCCACCTGTAACCCCACCTATAACCCCACATGTAACCCCTCCTATAATCCCACCTATAACCCCACCTGTAACCCCACCTGTTCCCTCACCATGACCATGTTAAAATACCACCTTCTTATTGGTTGGCTGAAGTGTGTTAACAGTGATAAGAGTATTAACATGCAGTAGTTCTGTATATTAATGTAATCCATCAATACTGTGAATGACATTTCTCCTTCACTTCATTGTAACCATGACAACGGTAGTTATCCTTCAAAATGTCACAGTTAAATGTTAATATTCCAATTCGGTTAATAAATAATAAACTACAACAACACAACAAGGTAAGAACACTTGCCCCCCCCCCCCCGTCTGTAACCATAGCAACATAGCCAAGCGACGGTGCTAATCGTTTGACATGGGGAACTCATCAGGTATTGTTTCTGCAGTGGTGTTTAGCTAAGGTGAGGAACACCACTGTAGTGTTGAGCTCTGTGTCCTCTTCCTTCTTTCCACAAACTCTCGCTCAAAGTCAAATCCAAATAACAGAAGGGTTATGAAACATGTAATCACTCTGGAGGGCTTGGGCACTCATCCCCCCGCTGGAGAACTTGTTCTTTCTCTTCTGTCTGACATTTTCTATTCACTATCACGCACTGATACAGCCTGTGATCCACTCATGACTCAGCAGCACTTTTCCCTGACAAAAGCCACATGCCAGAGCTTTCAAACTGCATACGTGGCCTTGGTATTGTGCTAAAGGCTAAATGCTAATGACTACAACGTGACACAAAGCATGCAGACTCCCGAGCTGTAAGGAAGAAGGACGACACTGTGGGGTTGTGTGTGGACTCACTGAGGAGGAAGATCTGAGGAGGAAGATCTGTTTAATGCACAGGATGAAGTCGTAATTAAACAAATAGAAACAAGAGCAGAGCCAATGAGAAGAGCAGATGGCAGAACGGCTTTAAACCACTTAGCCGTATGTCCGAATCGCACCCTGCTCACTACACAACACACTGTGCTGGCTGCTGCTGCGTGTGTGTGTGTGTGTGTGTGTGTGTGTGTGTGTGTGTGTGTGTGTAAAATTGCATTGCATGCACTGCTCTGGTTAAGTAAATACACCCTCATTTTATGTCACGCATGTACGCAGACACAGACAAAGAGGTCATAAATACTGACAGTAGGAGAAAGTTTATTTAAATCGACTAAAAAAAGACATCGCAGTTGCATAAGTATTCACACCCCTACTCTAAACATTGAATTCTTTTATACAGTCAACCTTCATGTGGATTTCAAATTTTAGGTTTTCAGAAAGGAAGGAAGAAGGAAAGAAAGACACACTCTGTTTTGCCTCTTCTACATGTATGTCTTTTCTTTCTTTTCTTTCTCTCGTTTTTGTTCATTTTCTTTTCTTTCTTTTTTCTTCTTTATTCCTTTCGTTTTCAAATATTTTCTTTCTCGAGGAGAGGAGATAAAACGGTCCCATGATCGAGCCCTGCCCCATTCACACTTGCTGCTTTCACACAAGCTGCTGAAGTTCATTCCCTAAAGAGCTTTTGTGGTTTATTGTGTGAAAAAAAAAACTCTCTAAACTCTCTGTTTATTCTCTCGCGCCGAAACGTGAGCCGTAAACGAGTGCGTGGCGTCGTTAGCCGAAGGTGGAGGGCGGAGAGTGAGGGAGGAATCGCATAAACAAACCCAGCCAGGCGACTCGGAAGCTCCAAATCATCACTAACAGAAGTGAAGAACAGCCACAGCCAGTGGACAGAATCCTCCTCCATGTGTTTTACATTTCCTGTCTTGTCTCAACCTCCTTCCTGCTTCTCTATCTCATCCTCTTTCTATTCACTCGGCTATCTGTCTATCCATTCCTTCTCTCTATCCCACAAATATCTACGTTCTTCTCCTGCTGTATGTCAGCATGTATACTTCCTTCCATCCATTTGTCCAACAACCAATTCATCCATCCATCCATCCATCCATCCATCCACCTATCCCTCTAAGTTCCTTCTATCCATCCATTCTTCCATAACATCTACCTATTCACCAATGTAAACGTCTGTCCATTTATCAGTGTCAGAAATTCTTAATTCTCTAATAATTTATAATTAGAACACGCACGCACACACACACACACACACACACACACACACACACACACACACACACACACACTTTTTAATGGTTTAATAATTATTAGAAAATATTATTTGTATTATTTGGGGTCACATGCAGTTATTAAGTAATAAAAACCTCTGAACATTTGTGATGTCGTTGATAATAATTTGTGCATGAAAGAGATTTGCAATAGATCCAGTTCTTGAGATCAGACGGATGTGAGAGTGATGGACAGATGAGATGGCGGACGAGTGTGATGCGTAAATTAATGCGTTAGGATCTTAACATTTTTTGAGTAAAAGGGCAAAAAGATCATCAGCTCATCACTCCTGGACCTTCAGACAGCGCTGCTCCCAGAATCATCATAATTGCTGAGGAAGTTGGAATAGATGTAAAGAAACTTTGTGACCTTTGACACACTTTATGATGTAATTTCCTGTAACTGTCATAACTGCCCATTGTCTCATGCTAATGGCTCCACAGTCTGCTGTATTCGAATCCATCTAAATCTTCTGTCGTGTGTTTCATAAAGCTCTACTGTGTGTGTGTGTGTGTGTGTGTGTGTGTGTGTGTGTGTGTGTGTGTGTGTGTGTGTGTGTGTGTGTGCGTGTGCGCACACTTTTCCATAAAACCTACAGGAATGCGAGTGGTATCCGTCGTTAATGAGCCGTCAGCGTTTACCTGTCACTGTGACACATCTACAGAACTCCGTCACGCTGGAATCTCTTCAGGAATAAACGCCTGTGCTGTGAGTAGCTTCTGTAATGAGGTTCATCTGTGTTTGTGTAATGAAAAGCAGCGCTGCTGAATCCTGGACTCTGATTGGTGCTCAGGTGTTAGTTCATTTTCATCAGCTGCTCTGACAGCAGGTTTATATTAATACACTCGTTCTAATAGGTTTCTATAGCGACAGCTCGTTCCCAGGGATGTGTACAGTGCATGCTCGGTATAGAGAGATGTGTGTAAGGAATGACCTGTAAGGAGACATGTGTTTGTGTATTGTGTGGTGAAGGAGTCTCCAGTGTCAGTGCTCTGTAACAGTCAGTGCTGTGTATTTACATATAACTCTCACCTCAGTGTTAGTTTTACTGAGTGACATCACGTTTACAGTCCTGACACTAACCTTATCCAATTCATTTTAATGTATGTAGTCTGTCTTTAGTCATCTCATGTTTATTCATTGCAGTGTTACACATGGAACATGTGCACAACATGGATTACTACTGTAGCTGTCACACGCTAACTTCAAATATACAAATATATTCTATATGAACTAATCATTTTATTATTAGTGATGCTTCAGTAGTGATGCTTCAGTAGTGATGTTTCAGTAGTGATGTCTCAGTAGTGATGTCTCAGTAGTGATGTCTCAGTAGTGCTGTTTCAGTAGTGATGTCTCAGTAGTGATGTCTCAGTAGTGATGCTTCAGTAGTGATGTCTCAGTAGTGATGTCTCAGTAGTGATGTCTCAGTAGTGCTGTTTCAGTAGTGATGTCTCAGTAGTGATGCTTCAGTAGTGATGTCTCAGTAGTGATGTCTCAGTAGTGATGTTTCAGTAGTGATGCTTCAGTAGTGATGTTTCAGTAGTGATGTTTCAGTAGTGATGTTTCAGTAGTGATGCTTCAGTAGTGATGTCTCAGTAGTGATGTCTCAGTAGTGATGTCTCAGTAGTGATGTCTCAGTAGTGATGTCTCAGTAGTGATGCTTCAGTAGTGATGTCTCAGTAGTGATGCTTCAGTAGTGATGTCTCAGTAGTGATGCTTCAGTAGTGATGTCTCAGTAGTGATGTCTCAGTAGTGATGTCTCAGTAGTGATGTTTCAGTAGTGATGCTTCAGTAGTGTTGTTTCAGTAGTGATGCTTCAGTAGTGATGTTTCAGTAGTGATGTCTCAGTAGTGCTGTTTCAGTAGTGATGTCTCAGTAGTGATGCTTCAGTAGTGATGTCTCAGTAGTGATGCTTCAGTAGTGATGTCTCAGTAGTGATGCTTCAGTAGTGATGTCTCAGTAGTGATGTCTCAGTAGTGATGCTTCAGTAGTGATGTCTCAGTAGTGATGCTTCAGTAGTGATGCTTCAGTAGTGATGTCTCAGTAGTGATGTCTCAGTAGTGATGTCTCAGTAGTGATGCTTCAGTAGTGTTGTTTCAGTAGTGATGTCTCAGTAGTGATGCTTCAGTAGTGATGTCTCAGTAGTGATGTCTCAGTAGTGATGCTTCAGTAGTGATGTCTCAGTAGTGATGCTTCAGTAGTGATGTCTCAGTAGTGATGCTTCAGTAGTGATGCTTCAGTAGTGATGTCTCAGTAGTGATGCTTCAGTAGTGATGTCTCAGTAGTGATGTCTCAGTAGTGATGCTTCAGTAGTGATGCTTCAGTAGTGATGTCTCAGTAGTGATGTCTCAGTAGTGATGTCTCAGTAGTGATGTTTCAGTAGTGATGCTTCAGTAGTGATGTATCAGTAGTGATGCTTCAGTAGTGTTGTTTCAGTAGTGATGCTTCAGTAGTGATGTCTCAGTAGTGATGTCTCAGTAGTGATGTCTCAGTAGTGATGTTTCAGTAGTGATGCTTCAGTAGTGATGTATCAGTAGTGATGCTTCAGTAGTGTTGTTTCAGTAGTGATGCTTCAGTAGTGATGCTTCAGTAGTGATGTCTCAGTAGTGATGTCTCTGTAGTGATGTCTCAGTAGTGATGTCTCAGTAGTGATGTCTCAGTAGTGATGCTTCAGTAGTGATGTCTCAGTAGTGATGTCTCAGTAGTGTTGTTTCAGTAGTGTTGTTTCAGTAGTGATGCTTCAGTAGTGTTGTTTCAGTAGTGATGCTTCAGTAGTGATGTCTCAGTAGTGATGTCTCAGTAGTGATGTCTCAGTAGTGATGTCTCAGTAGTGATGTCTCAGTAGTAATGTTTTACTAAGTGATGTCTTAGTAGTGATGTTTCAGTAGTGATGTCTCAGTAGTGATGTCTCAGTAGTGATGTTTCAGTAGTGATGTTTCAGTAGTGATGCTTCAGTAGTGATGCTTCAGTAGTGATGCTTCAGTAGTGATGCTTCAGTAGTGATGTCTCAGTAGTGATGTTTCAGTAGTGATGTTTCAGTAGTGATGTTTCAGTAGTGATGCTTCAGTAGTGTTTCAGGAGTGATGTTTTACTAAGTGATGTTTCAGTGATATTTTGGCTCAGGTGCATGAGCTCAGGTGTGCTCTGGGTCTGGAGGGCTTTAGGACCGAGTGCAGCTCTGACTAAACCATCTGTCTGTATAAATTTCTCAGTGGGGTGAAAGTTAGAGGAAGAAACTTTGCAACACTAGAAAACATGTTCAGCCTCCTGAGGAAGAGACTCACACTGAGTTCCATATTTTGTTTTTTAAAACACGTTTATCGACGTCTGATTTTCCTCCCAACTGATTTGCTTTTGTCACCAGAAGGGCAAAGATTTCCACAAAACACAATTGTTCTGACTCAGAGCATTGATGTTGTGAGATGGGAATAAAATTAGCTTTATTGTTGACCAACAATCATTTTGTACATTACTCACACAGGCGTAGCAGCTTGCTCTCCATTTTATATTCAATCCTTTTTTTTTAAACAAACCAGAAATGTTATTCAGTTTTTTCTGTATTTATTTAATTCTTTTTCTTTTCTTTGTTCTCTTTAATAATCCAGAAATGATATAAATATTGCAGTGTTGGAATGAAAAGAAAGCTCGTTCATTATATGTATGCTACTAAATATAATTAATCGTTTATTTATTCCATTTTTATTTTTATGATTCTAGTTTTTTTTTTACAAAAATAATTTATTAATTAATTATAATAATTAATTTATTTATTGATATTTTTTTCCTGATTTCTTCTCTTCCTCTCTTTTGAGCATCTTTTAATAACAAAAGTATTTAATTAATTATATATTTATATATATTTAATTATTTTATAGGTTGCAGAAGTCCCTGTAGCCTCCTGGGGCAGATGGAGACTTTTGGAGGATAATTAAAAACTGAAATGTAACTGTGAATGAAATCTTCAGCTTATTGCACATGTGTCCATCTGCCCTGGACATCAGCATCATCATCAGCTTCATCGTATCTTCGTAAACTTCCTGCATCACTCACAAAATGCTGCGTTACATTTCATGTCTCTAATTACATCAAGCCCAGGTGTCAGCGCTCTCTCCTGTTATGCGGAGGTGACATTTAAGAAGCTCTTTACGAAGTGACCACATCTCTGACACCTACAATGAATTTTCTCCAATTAGAGACGGTGATCACGTGCTGGACTCCGGGGATCCTGAAGAACAGAAGGTGCTATGCTTCATTAGTGGATAAGATGAATGCTTGCATGTAACTATGTCCTCACTTCTGTCTATTGATGAGTGTCAGGTTTTAACTTTTCTCTTTCATCTCCCCACCGAGAGCGATCACGTGGTGAAGAAGGTTCTGGAGATATTATATTCTTTTCATTAAGGTCAAGAGGGCAGAACTAATCTTCTCCGTAAACAATGAAAACAAGATAATATCTTAATTACTGAATACACCAGTGATTCCAGTCTGGAACAAAGGATTGGCTTTGGTTTGTTTTCAGAGACCAAGAGGTTGGGAGTTTAAATCCCAGAACCATCATAGAGCCACTGCAGTGTTCTTTAGCATGGCCTTTAAACCTGAACTGCTCAGGCTGCTCTACGTGTGGACGTGTGGACTTGTTCTGTTGAAATTGTTCCAGCGAAGGTTTCGATCAAGGCACTAGAATATTAATGTTCCCTCAGAGAAAGCAGGGTTCTGAGTAGGAACCCTTAATTACCCAATAAACCAATAAGGAACCTCAAGAAACCTGTAGTTGTTTGTACTTGTTTAGGACTCACCATCAATCCACTGGATAGATACTGTAGACATTTGCTGCCATTTCATTCATTAATATTTATATTAAAGCACAGATTAGTTACTCATTTATCTATAATCATCAGTTCCATAAACTCCTTTTCAGTACAGATTTTATTTCATGGACATTATTTAACAGCACGACGATACTTAGGCTATTAATTCCATCCAAAGAGCTTTTATAGTAGAACTTTCCACTGATGGTTCCATTCAGAGCTGCCATAATTATAAGCTGACTTGTTTTTGAGTGCAATGTGAAAGTGAATGATGAAAGAGGACATATGATCAGCACTACTCTCTCTGTTAGGGAGACGATGCTGTCAGGTTTAGAGCAGTGTTCCTCAGTGGTGTCCATGAAGACCAGTGCTGGAAACCCAGCATTATCTAGATGGATAATATCACCATAAAAACTGAGTATATTAGACTATGACTCATGATGAGAGCATTTGGATCATAACGTTTACAGTAAGGACAACAAGCGAGGAACTGCAGAGTCTTCATCAGGGTCCAGCAGGCAGGTCAAAACACTCCCTCAGAGGACCTCAGAGGACCGAGGAAACTACAAACAGGAAATGGCAGCCAGAGATGCCGAGAGTCTTGTGGGAACAGACAGCTGAGTTAGAGAAAGATGCAGAAACGTCAGATTGTGGATGAGACTCAGAAAGCTGTGGAAGTTTTATTGCTTTTCTGTTCTTCTGTCACTCACAAAAAAGGGGAGAAATGGATCCCGGGCCTGAGATACGGACATTACAACAGCCTCTCTGTTTGCTCGGGTTTTCATTCGAGCTATATGGGTGAAATTTTAAGCGTGTTGCAATTCTGGGTAAAGTTCAAAGAAAAGATCAAAGTCTCCGAAGCTGAAAGCTTTGAAGTGCTGCCGTGGAGACAGAGCGAACGCAATAGCTACGATTTTCAGTGAAACTGAAAGACAAGTGAAAGACAGTCACTCAAAACCAGCCGCGGTGTTCGGGTTAGACCTGGTATTCTATCTCAAGCTCGATTTTAAAGTCCAACAGAGTGGATGACAAAAAGAATGTACATTTATAATCAAACGTTAGTGGTTAGGGTTTAGATTAGGGGTTAGGGTTAGTGGTTAGGGTTTAGATTAGGGGTTAGGGTTAGTGGTTAGGGTTAAGTTAAGGGGTTAGGGTTAGTGGTTAGGGTTTAGATTAGGGGTTAGGGTTAGTGGTTAGGGTTTAGATTAAGGGTTAGTGGTTAGGGTTTAGATTAGGGGTTAAGGTTAGTGGTTAGGGTTAAGTTAAGGGGTTAAGGTTAGTGGTTAGGGTTTAGATTAGGGGTTAGTGGTTAGGGTTTAGATTAGGGGTTAGTGGTTAGGGTTCAGATTAGGGGTTAGGGTTAGTGGTTAGGGTTTAGATTAGGGGTTAGGGTTTAGATTAGGGGTTAGGGTTAGTGGTTAGGGTTTAGATTAGGGGTTAAGGTTAGTGGTTAGGGTTAAGTTAAGGGGTTAAGGTTAGTGGTTAGGGTTTAGATTAGGGGTTAGTGGTTAGGGTTTAGATTAGGGGTTAGTGGTTAGGGTTTAGATTAGGGGTTAGTTGTTAGGGTTTAGATTAGGGGTTGGGGTTATTGGTTAGGGTTTAGATTAGGAGTTAGGGTTAGTGGTTAGGGTTTAGATTAGGGGTTAGTGGTTAGGGTTTAGATTAGGGGTTAAGGTTAGGGTTTAGATTAGGGGTTAGGGTTAGTGGTTAGGGTTCTTGGTAAGGGATCCTGCTTGCAGTGCTGTAGTGATGACGACCCTGAGAACAATCAGGAGTCATGTTTGTATGTTTAAAACATTCCTTTAAAAGACTGAGGCTCGTTATGGGTGAAAACAGTCTTAACACACGTTGAGGATAACGCTGAAGCTTCTCAGACGGTGTTAATTACTCCAGACTTCAAAGCAGCATGAGTGAGGTGGGAAGGAGGAGCCGCCAGGGGCCACATTACTGAAAGGAGCTCAGAATGAGCAGGAGTTCAGATCAACTCAAATTTTAGTTACATTTCCAGTTACTTAAAAGTTATTACTCACAAAGATCTGAATAATCACCTCACATGACTGAACGGTGAAGCGCAAACACTGCTGAATATTTCATCATAAAACAATCTGAAGTGTTTTATTTTGTAGCACGTCTTCACAGGAGCGCTTTTAGACTCCGCCCACTCTAGCAGAAAGATAGAAACATCAGACATGTGGAGATCCATCAGTAGAACATCAGCAGTCTGTGGAGCTTCTCTGAGATGATATTTACATGATACATAAGGGGGGGGCACGGTGGCTTAGTGGTTAGCACGTTTGCCTCACACCTCCAGGGTCGGGGGTTCGATTCCCACCTCCACCTTGTGTGTGTGGAGTTTGCATGTTCTCCCCGTGCCTCGGGGGTTTCCTCCGGGTACTCCGGTTTCCTCCCCCGGTCCAAAGACATGCATGGTAGGTTGATTGGCATCTCTGGAAAATTGTCCGTAGTGTGTGAGTGTGTGAGTGAATGAGAGTGTGTGTGTGTCCTGTGATGGGTTGGCACTCCGTCCAGGGTGTATCCTGCCTCGATGCCCGATGACGCCTGAGAAGTTCGGATAAGCGGTAGGGAATGAATGAAGGTATGACAACAAACATCACGGGAAGCTCATCATCGGAAAAGCTGGATTTAAATTCAGAGAGCAGAAAAAGCTCAGCAGAGACAATGCTCTCAGACAGGAGTCGCCCTTCAGCAAGGTGAAGCCTCTTTATTTCCTCAATCACACTCTGTCTCCTGTCTGCAGCTACTGAAGCACTCCACCGAACACGAACCCCAGCGAGCGAGCAGACCCACAGCCCTGATACTGCCCCAATGTGGGAAAGATATTGCAGATCTATTCAATAAAGCACTGGTGTGTTGAACAAAGGGAGCAGAACGTAGCTGTAATATCCGCTGCTCAGATATTGCCCAAGACTTTCATTAACGGTGAAAATCTGCAAGCCCATCTTCAGAATCTTATCCTACAATTACATTCTGCCCACACACACACACACACACACACACACACACACACACACTCGTGACGTGTTCAGAGGCTGTCTGAACATTAAAGGCCGATTAAATCCAGAGCTGAGAAGAAAGCTATGAATCGGGCATGGCGAGTGTGCCGTCGTAAACCTGCCAATTACGATCGGCGTGGTTATGAAAGCAGCAGCGGTGCTATTCCAACACCATCAGATGATTCTCAGAGGCTGAAAACAAAAATTCTTGCACAACCAAGTGAGAAGCATTTTCATATTTGTACAAAGCTTGACGTGATGCTGTTTCCCAAGGACTCGAGATGTAATCGCAATCTGACGAAATGCCATTTGTTCCACCGACACACACAAACCCCCGTGGGCTGTGAGTGTGTGTGTGTGTGTGTGTGTGTGTGCGTGAGCTGAAACCTTTCCTCAACCTTAAACATGCAGAAGCTCATCTTCTCTCCACGCTGTCAGAGTTTTCCTCATGTGACGTTCACTTCAGAACGAATGTTTTTGTTCTCCGTTACGCAAGCGCAACCTAATTTCTCTTCCTGGCCTTTACTTTGTCACTCGACGCTAAAGCGGATGCGTGAGAACCGCAGTGTTTTGGTCGGGAAAATTAAATTCAAGACATCAGTTCTGCTTTGGAGTCTATTGAAGGCAGGAGGATAATTAAATGCGATCCACACCATTGTTATTTTGTTGTCGTTGTCTTTCTCTCTCTCTCTCTCTCTCTCTTCTCAGGCTGTGTGGACTCCGATAGCTGGAGGAGGATAAGGAGGAAGTGTTCAGCTCCAGCCAAGCTGTCAATCACAGCCTCGTTTCCCTCGACATCAAAATGCAGTGATAATCAGGACTCTACAGATGAAAAGGGAAGAGAATCGCAGCCAAACACTGTGTCTGGAAAGAGCTTCGTCCGCCATATTAACAGGGTGACATTTGACAGCAGGACGACTTGGCGCAGATGTGTAGAGACAGATTACAGACGCCGCTCTCACCACCACGCTAACAACTAACAACCAGCTAAATGTCATTTCTTCTTACAGCAAATACGATCACAAATAAATGGTGAGTATATTGTTAACAAAAGTGTACGATACACATCTTACAGCCACAGATCTGACTCGGTGTTGTTAAACAGAGAACCTGAGGGGTCTGTGATTGGTGTAAAGGGCTTCTCTTAGTTTATACAGTAAGTCTGTCTACAGTGTGTACAGTCTGAGAGCACTAATAAAAATCTCTCACATTTACATTCTGTTCTAAATGAATATTGTAGCCGGAAAAGGGTGGCTTGTCCCCTTCAGGTTGGTGGAGAGTTCCTGCCTCAAGTGGAGGAGTTTAAGTATCTTGGGGTCTGAGGTGGCTTGGGCATCTGTTCCGGCTGCCTCCAGGACGCCTTCGTGGGGAGGTGTTCCGGGCATGTCCAACCGGGAGTAGGCCCCAGGGAAGACCTAGGACACGCTGGAGGGACTATGTCTCTCGGCTGGCCTGGGAACGCCTCGGTATTCCCCTGGAAGAGCTGGACGAAGTGTCGGGGGAGAGGGAAGTCTGGGCATCCCTGCTTAGACTGCTGCCCCCGCGACCCAGTCCCGGATAAGCGGTAGAAGATGGATGGATGGATGAATATTGTAGAACTAATTAACTAACCAACTTGGTGGGCACGGTGACTTAGTGGTTAGTACGTTCTCCTCACACCTCCAGGGTCGGGGGTTCGATTCCCACCTCCGCCTTGTGTGTGTGGAGTTTGCATGTTCTCCCCGTGCCTCGGGGGTTTCCTCTGGGTACTCCGGTTTCCTCCCCCAGTCCAAAGACATGCATGGTAGGTTGATTGGCATCTCTGGGAAATTGTCCGTAGTGTGTGAGTGTGTGTGTGAGTGAATGAGAGTGTGTGTGTGTGTGTGTGTGTGTGTGTGTGTGTGTGAATGAGAGTGTGTGTGTGCCCTGTGATGGGTTGGCACTCCGTCCAGGGTGTATCCTGCCTCGATGCCCGATGACACCTGAGATAGGCACAGGCTCCCTGTGACCCGAGAAGTTCGGATAAGCTGTAGAAGATGAATGAACTACCTACCTAACTAACTAACTAACTAACTAAATAAATAAATAAATAAATATACAAACAAACACAGGTTGCCTTTGTGGTTTAACTTTAACAGTAAATGATTCTTTTTGAACTGGAAAATTTGAAATATCATTTGTTATACAGGATTTGTTTTTGATCGAATTGATTTTTATTATTATGTTTATTATTTGTATTGTTTATTTATTTATTTTGTATAAAAACGTTTAGTGAAATAAAAAAGGTGCAGTTTTGCAAGTCATTGTTAATGATGCATTTCATATTATTATTATTATTATTATTATTATTATTATTATTATTATTATTATTATTATTATTATTATTATGGAGCAGTTTTTAAAGACAGAATTTTCGGGTGGATCTTCAGTAGGCTGCTACTGGAGGTGTAAGTTTTATTGTATATGTAGATATTTGTTTGGTGGTACATGAATAGTC
Organism: Tachysurus fulvidraco; assembly: GCF_022655615.1. NCBI lineage: Eukaryota > Metazoa > Chordata > Actinopteri > Siluriformes > Bagridae > Tachysurus > Tachysurus fulvidraco. The sequence continues at coordinate 20,311,409 of NC_062536.1, forward strand.
TGATATTTTCCCCTGCAGCGGTTTAGAATGCCGCTGCATGAACAGGAGCAGATGGAGTTAGTTACCTCGTGCTCTGATTGATCCTGGAACACGAAGCTAGAATAACAAACCCACAGAGGATCATCAGAAAAGCAGCTGTTTCTCCTCCAGGTACCGATCACCGCCACGGCACGGAATCGCAGCATTAGACAAATCACACCAGCCACATTTGTTAAAAATACGTGTGTCACACCGGAGCAGTCGCACCTCAGGGATGACTTTCATTTTTCAGAAGTTTATAAAAAAATGTAAGAAATATTACTTCCTGCCCCACTCGTGACACACTGAAAGGTTTCCACCTCTTTGTGTGCATGTGTTGGAGAATGCATTTGTTTTCTCCTTTCTCTCTCTCTCTCTCTCTCTCTCTCTCTCTCTCTCTCTCTCTCTCTCTCTCTCTCTCTCTGTCGAGCTATATACGCCACTCCCGAGCTCTCGGTGTTCCGAGTTCCTGGTCTGATCGTCTCTTCTTACGGAGCTACTTCATCAATCCTGATGTTCTGCCCCTGGTTGGAGTCTCATCACCCGGTGGTCACCCTGACAGGGATTGATCTTCATGGTCATCAGTGTCTCATGAGATTGTTGTGTATGAAGCCACCCGGAGACTGTCATGTCTTCTTCTGTACCAGTGTTGTGTCAGTCAGCTGTATGTTCTGGTGTTTATCAGCAATCAGGTCTGAGCTGAACCCGTTAGTTCCTCAGGAGCTCTCGGCTGCACTGTTATAAACTGTCGTAGAAAGGACATTATTTACATTTACACTATTTACTGAGTGTCACCCAGATGAGGATGAGGTTCCCTTCTGAGTCTGGTTCCTCTCAAGGTTCCTCATGTCATGTCAGGGAGTCTTCCCTTGCAGCCGTCGCCTCCGGCTTGCTCATTAGGGACAGGGATAAATATATAATGTTATAAATTTTACATTAATATTTTAAAGTTAATTTTAAACTTTATTTATTTTGATTTTTTCTTATTATTATTTTTATTATATATATTTTTTCTCTTTTTTATATATTCCTGTACAGCTGCTTTGAGACAATGTGGATCGTTAACAGCGCTATACAAATAAACTGAATTGAATTTGAATGTGAACCGTACACAAGAGGACCAAATGAAGTGTGTTTGATTTGTCTAAGAAAATAAGGATTTAATAATTTAGCAGTGCAGTAAATGGGAACAGGACACCACAGGGAATCATTTGGCTTTGAAGTCTGAAGAATTTATTTTCATTTATTTTTTTAATCAACTTTCTTTCAGTTCTACAGCATCCTCGTGGCTGAGAAACGATCCGGTCAAAGTCATTACTGTAATGCTCACTGATAGAATTGTGGTGGACTTTAGGAATGTGTGGCTCTAAAACTAAAGTCCCCTGGGAATATTTTCCCCTTGAGATCTGAATCCTGAGAATACCTGAGAATAATATTGGGCCTTCATGCACATGATGTATTGGATATACGGTATAGGGCCATGGGAACCTTGGGCTTCTGGTATCTGTAATTCTGGCAACACTGGAAAAATGGAACCCTCGGGAAAAAGTGGCCCTGCAAAAGTGGGTCTATAGGAACACAGAACCTTTGAAATCTAGGGACCTGTAATCATTAAGCCCTGGTGACGAAAACTCCTGTGTATATGTAAATGTGGGAGTGTTTGACCATGGAGAAATACAACCTCGGGAATATTGGGCCTTGGGAACATGGTCCCTTTGGATATGTAGCAGTGGAAATAGTATATAGGACTTTTAGGAACACATTGCATTTGAGATATTTGGCCTTGGTGTTCAATACAATTGATGTACAATATATGGCATTTGGAATAAACCCCATGGGTCTTGGGAACATTGGGAGCATGAGAACAAAGAACCCTGGGAATATACAGTAAGGTTTCAGGAACACCGAATGTTTGAAGGACAAAGAAGATGGATAGAACATATAAAAATCCAAAATGCAAGGAATATGGAACATGTGAATATAAACATTATCACTGAGAAACTAAAACCCTGAGAATATAAAGTATTTGGCGATTATCTCCATCACACAACAGATAACGAAACCCAGATGGTAAAATAAAAAATCCTTGCGTGAATAGAAAGCTGTAAAAGACAACAAGATATAGCCATGAACAAGCGAGGCCAATGTTGCATTCTAGAGCTTTGTTGTGTAATTCAGTGCCACATCATAGTGCTTCCATAGTGCTGTTGTGTTGGTCTATCTAATATCCTCCACTGTATTGCAATCACAAGCACTGAGCCGCTTCTGGCCTGTGCGCTTAATCCGAACCAAGCTAATGTTACTAATCTGCAGCAAGCAATCCATGTTGGCATGTCATCCAGCCACAGTGTCTGTCCAGTGTTTCAGCCCGTAGCAGCTGTACTCTCCATTATTGAGTGTATTATTGCTCTGCTGTCGAGCCCCATGATAGATTTAAATCTTCATCCAGTCGCTGCTCTCGACAAGCCCATTAAGATAGAATGACAGAACGAGGAATCAGGCACGGCTGTAATCATGCAATCAAAATGCATTATTTGGCTTCTCCAGGTGCGTACTGTACTCAATTGATTCCCATCAAGCCCGTCTCTATGGAAATCGGTATTCACACGTTGATTATGTTGAGCAGAGATAGAGAGAGAGAGAGAGAGAGAGAGAGAGAGGGAGGGATGTGATGATATTACGGGATGAGATGTAATAATGGCTGTGGTGACAGAGCGGTTTTTAGACCGATCACTATATCTCTATATTGGGTCTTTACTTAAACCTGTAAACCGATTAAACGTTTAAAGAATATGAGATAGCAGTCAGAACATTGTGGCTTCAAATCCCAGGACTATTGATTAACCCTCAAGCCCTCCTCTCTGCCTCCATAGTAACCCTACATGACGTAGCAATAAGCAGTGTTCAATTTCTACTGTACATACATCCACAAGGTGGTGAGGAAAAACTCCTTGAGGTGATATGAGGAAGAAACCTTGAGAGGAACCAGATTCGGAAGTGAACCTCATCCTCATTTGGGTGACACTCTACAGTAAATAGTGTAAATGTAAATAATGTCCTTTCTACGACAGTTTATAACAGTGCAGCCAAGAGCTCTGGGTCATCGTAAACTCTGAGTTCAGCACAGACCTGATTGCTGATACAGACCTGACCAGCTGACTGACACAACACTGACACAAACGGCATGACAGTCTCCGGGTGGCTCCATCCACAACAATCCCATGAGTCACTGGCTGACCATGAAGACTAATCCCTGGCAGAGTGGAATTCCCTTCCCTAGATTCATCTGTTAACTACTAAACTTTAGTTCCTGTTTATATTCATTCATTCATTCATCTTCTACCACTTATCCGAACTTCTCGGGTCACGGGGAGCCTGTGCCTATCTCAGGCGTCATCGGGCATTGAGGCAGGATACACCCTGGACGGAGTGCCAACCCATCACAGGGCACACACACACTCTCATTCACTCACACACACACACACACACACTACGGACAATTTTCCAGAGATGCCAATCAACCTACCATGCATGTCTTTGGACCGGGGGAGGAAACCGGAGTACCCGGAGGAAACCCCCGAGGCACGGGGAGAACATGCAAACTCCACACACACAAGGCGGAGGTGGGAATCGAACCCCCGACCCTGGAGGTGTGAGGCAGACGTGCTAACCACGAAGCCAGCGTGCCCCCCAGATCCTATTTACAGTTAAACACAAGAACTTAAGGAGATCGTATCATCAGGGTTTCATCTCATCCTGTCATGTATACCTTATCGTTACCTGTGTATGGTGACACTATGGCAGGAGATCACTGGAACCTCTAGTGAGTGTATGTATGTATCTTATATACTCAGTTTCTACAAACATGAACCTGTAACTATTTTCACACAGAATCATGGATCATTTTTGTTAGCTGAGAAGCTACATAAAGTTACTAAAGGTTCTCGTGGAACAGAAATCTCGGACAGGCCACACCCACAAGGGACAACCGCAGCTGAAGCTACATGCCACATGACTGATCGGTCATTTGTTGCTGTGAGCCTAGAGTAAGTTTAAGTTCTGAATGTTCTCCAAAGTCTGACTTCAGTCCAGTTTCACCCATCTCAATAAAACCTGCCGGTAGGTGGAGCGGCAGCTTCGGTGTGAGGATAAGCTGGATAAGCTCCAGATCCACCATCACACTGAACCGTCCTGTCCTTCCATGGAATAAAACTACATAGTAAATATGTGGTGAATTTAATAACCGACACCATTAAATGACCAAACACTACACAGAGCAACGCTGTTCTTAAACCGGCTTGCTAACAAGCACTGACAGTTTAGCACACACTCAGTCGGTGGAGAAGTTTTTTTGTGTAGAAGGTGTGGAACACGTGTTAGAGGTTAATGAGGAGATTTATTATCCACAATTCCCTGGAGGAGAAACAGAATCTCACCACAAGCTCCACATGCTCATGTAGTATAAAACACATCCGCTTCTCCTGCTCTGAGTGATTTATAGTGAAGGGCAGAATTCGAACTGAAGTGCAATACAAATGGGATTCGTTTTTAATCACTAATGTCTTTATAGGTTCACAGGAGATACATAACCTCTGGAGAAATGGCCGTCTTCACCATGCTACCATCTACATGTGTGATGTTCTCATCCTCATCTGAGCACAACCTGGTGTCTATGATCTTTATTATGAGGGTGTGTTTAAGGGGCTGTGGCACTAGGGCATTAGGAGAGAATGTAATAACCTGAGATGTAGAAGTGTTGCTCCTCTGACACGCCCTTTTTTTGGGTAAAGATGATGCAAGGGGTTTCTCGAGTTATATTTATACTTAAGAAGAAGAAGAAGAGGAAATCTCTTTAACCACAGGCTCTAATGTAGTCTTTATTAACATGCCAAACCAGACCACGTTATAACGGAGTAAGTTCTACTGCTAATTTAAATAAACATCCTACAGAACAGTGTAATCCTTCCAGACAAGTGCGTTGGCAGGCTAGATCAAATAATATATCCCATCAGAACCCATCAGATCTCCTAGAACAGTCAGCTTGCTTAGAGATGGTTAAGATAGAGTGTGTGCCACATAAAATGTCCTTATAAAATGAGTTTATGCAACTTATAACATCATCTACGTGTGTGTGTGTGTGTGTGTGTGTGTGTGTGCAACAAAGAAGTGTGTTAAGTGCAGGGTGGGTTTATGGCTGTGATGCTGCTGATGACTGAACATAAAAATCTATCAAACAGCCGTGATCGGAAAGTCAGGTGGGGGTGAGGTGGGGGTGAGGATTGATTGAGGTAAGGTGGTGGTAAAGTGGTGGTCAGGTGGTGGTAAAGTGTGGTCAGGTGGTAGTCAGGTGGTAGTCAGGTGGTGGTAAAGTGGTGGTCAGGTGGTGGTAAAGTGGTGGTCAGGTGGTGGTCAGGTGGTGGTAAAGTGGCGGTCAGGTGGTGGTAAAGGGTGGTCAGGTGGTGGAAAGTGGTGGTCAGGTGGTGGTAAAGTGGTGGTCAGGTGGTAGTCAGGTGGTGGTAAAGTGGTGGTCAGGTGGTGGTAAAGTGGTATTCAGGTGGTAGTCAGGTGGTATTCAGGTGGTGGTAAAGTGGTGGTCAGGTGGTGGTAAAGTGGTATTCAGGTGGTAGTCAGGTGGTATTCAGGTGGTGGTAAAGTGGTGGTCAGGTGGTGGTAAAGTGGTATTCAGGTGGTATTCAGGTGGTATTCAGGTGGTGGTAAAGTGGTGGTCAGGTGGTGGTAAAGTGGTATTCAGGTGGTATTCAGGTGGTATTCAGGTGGTGGTAAAGTGGTGGTCAGGTGGTGGTAAAGTGGTATTCAGGTGGTAGTCAGGTGGTATTCAGGTGGTGCTCAGGTGGTATTCAGGTGGTAGTCAGGTGGTATTCAGGTGGTGGTCTGCCGCTCTTTCGATGTCTACCAATATGTGCTCCTCATCATAAACACACGACATGCTGCATAATTCACGCCTCACTGTCAGTTCATGCAGCATAAAGAAACATGACCTTTTGGGAGAAAGCGAGATGGAAAAAAGCGGAAGAATATTGGTGAATGGTGACAGATGGCAGATGAAAGGAGAGGAGAAAGAAGATAAAAACCAGGCTTTGGGAGAAAAAAAGAGTATCAAACTTCATCTATGAGCCATGTTACTAGGCAACTCTCATTGAAACGCCGGTGTAATTCAGACGGAGCACGAGCGGTTCCCAGTGCAGGAACTCAAACACGCCTCAGCAGGGGGCTGAAGTGCACTGAAAATAGTCAACCTTTCAAGTGCATCACTCGGCAGGACGAGTCGTCAGGGAGATTTATGCCAATTTCATTACTGGCATTCATTTCTGCAGTTCTGCAGGAGGCATCAACACGTCTTCCTCCTTTTATCAGATTCAGATTTATTCACTTGGCTGATGCTTTTGTCGACTTACTACAAAGTGGGTCAGAGTCTGCTCAATAATAATAATAATAATAATAATAATAATAATAATAATAATAATAATAAAGATTTGACCTCGAGCTAACCTTACAGCTAATAAAAACACTTCCTCCTGAAACTAACACAAACACCTCATGTAACGCACAACATGCTGAAATTGTGTGTATAACTGAGATATTTGTGTTGTGTGATGTGAGGTGTTGTGTGATGATGTGAGGTGTTGTGTGGTGTTGTGTGATGTTGTGTGGTGTTGTGAGGTGTTGTGTGGTGTTGTGTGGTATTGTGTGATGTTGTGTGGTGTTGTGTGGTGTTGTGAGGTGTTGTGTGGTGTTGTGTGGTGTTGTGTGATGTTGTGTTGGTGTTGTGTGGTGTTGTGTGGTGTTGTGTTGGTGTTGTGTGGTGTTGTGTGGTGTTGTGTGGTATTGTGTGATGTTGTGTGGTGCTGTGTGGTATTGTGTGATGTTGTGTGGTGTTGAGTGGTGTTGTGTGATGTGGTGTGGTGTTGTGTGGTATTGTGTGATGTTGTGTGGTGTTGTGTGGTATTGTGTGATGTGGTGTGGTGTTGTGTGGTATTGTGTGATGTTGTGTGGTGTTGTGTGGTGTTGTGTGATGTTGTGTGGTGTTGTGTGGTGTTGTGTGGTGTTGTGTGGTGTTGTGTGGTGTTGTGTGGTGTTGTGTGGTGTTGTGTGGTGTTGTGTGGTGTTGTGTGGTGTTGTGTGGTGTTGTGTGGTGTTGAGTGGTGTTGTGAGGTGTTGTGTGGTGTTGAGTGGTGTTGTGTGGTGTTGAGTGGTGTTGTGTGGTGTTGAGTGGTGTTGAGTGGTGTTGTGAGGTGTTGTGTGATGTTGTGAGGGGTTGTGAGGTGTTGTGTGGTGTTGTGTGATGTTGTGAGGGGTTGTGAGGTGTTGTGTGGTGTTGTGAGGTGTTGTGTGGTATTGTGTGGTGTTGTGTGATGTTGTGAGGTGTTGTGTGGTGTTGTGTGATGTTGTGAGGGGTTGTGAGGTGTTGTGTGGTGTTGTGTGGTGTTGTGAGGTGTTGTGTGATGTTGTGAGGTGTTGTGTGGTGTTGTGTGATGTTGTGAGGGGTTGTGAGGTGTTGTGTGGTGTTGTGTGGTGTTGTGTGGTATTGTGTGATGTTGTGTGGTGTTGTGAGGTGTTGTGTGATGTTGTGAGGTGTTGTGAGGTGTTGTGTGGTGTTGTGTGATGTTGTGAGGTGTTGTGAGGTGTTGTGTGGTGTTGTGAGGTGTTGTGTGATGATGTGAGGTGTTGTGTGGTGTTGTGAAGTGTTGTGTGATGATGTGAGGTGTTGTGTGATGATGTGAGGTGTTGTGTGGTGTTGTGTGGTGTTGTGTGGTGTTGTGTGGTGTTGTGTGGTGTTGTGTGGTGTTGTGTGGTGTTGTGAGGTGTTGTGTGGTGTTGTGTGGTGTTGTGTGGTGTTGTATCTGCAGCATCTCCCACTGCTCCTATCAGACTGTGTGTGACTGCCACCTTCTGAGAGCAGTGTGAGAAGCTCCCAGTGTTACAGAGACGGCGTTTATCACAGAAAAGATCGTCTGCATTCACGGATCCTCAAACCTCCAAACGACTCGCCTTTATTACACTGAGGCAAATAGAGGCGTTTTCCACCTCATCACCTCCTGATCTCCACTTCTGCCTCACTGAGGAGAAACGAGGCAGTGTGAGGAGACATGGAGACAGTGTGTGTTGAGCGGTGTGTGTTGTGTATATTACAGAGCGGTGTGTGTTGTGTATATTACAGAGCAGTGTGTGTTGTGTATATTACAGAGCGGTGTGTGTTGTGTATATTACAGAGCAGTGTGTGTTGTGTATATTACAGAGCGGTGTGTGTTGTGTATATTACAGAGCAGTGTGTGTTGTGTATATTACAGAGCAGTGTGTGTTGTGTATATTACAGAGCAGTGTGTGTTGTGTATATTACAGAGCAGTGTGTTGTGTATATTACAGAGCGGTGTGTTGTGTATATTACAGAGCGGTGTGTTGTGTATATTACAGAGCGGTGTGTGTTGTGTATATTACAGAGCGGTGTGTGTTGTGTATATTACAGAGCAGTGTGTGTTGTGTATATTACAGAGCAGTGTGTTGTGTATATTACAGAGCAGTGTGTGTTGTGTATATTACAGAGCGGTGTGTGTTGTGTATATTACAGAGCAGTGTGTTGTGTATATTACAGAGCAGTGTGTTGTGTATATTACAGAGCGGTGTGTTGTGTATATTACAGAGCGGTGTGTGTTGTGTATATTACAGAGCAGTGTGTTGTGTATATTAAAGAGCAGTGTGTTGTGTATATTACAGAGCAGTGTGTTGTGTATATTACAGAGCAGTGTGTTGTGTATATTACAGAGCGGTGTGTGTTGTGTATATTACAGAGCAGTGTGTGTTGTGTATATTACAGAGCAGTGTGTGTTGTGTATATTACAGAGCAGTGTGTTGTGTATATTACAGAGCAGTGTGTTGTGTATATTACAGAGCAGTGTGTGTTGTGTATATTACAGAGCAGTGTGTGTTGTGTATATTACAGAGCAGTGTGTTGTGTATATTACAGAGCGGTGTGTGTTGTGTATATTACAGAGCAGTGTGTTGTGTATATTACAGAGCAGTGTGTGTTGTGTATATTACAGAGCGGTGTGTTGTGTATATTACAGAGCGGTGTGTGTTGTGTATATTACAGAGCGGTGTGTGTTGTGTATATTACAGAGCGGTGTGTGTTGTGTATATTACAGAGCGGTGTGTGTTGTGTATATTACAGAGCAGTGTGTGTTGTGTATATTACAGAGCAGTGTGTTGTGTATATTACAGAGCGGTGTGTGTTGTGTATATTACAGAGTGGTGTGTGTTGTGTATATTACAGAGCAGTGTGTTGTGTATATTACAGAGCGGTGTGTGTTGTGTATATTACAGAGCGGTGTGTGTTGTGTATATTACAGAGCGGTGTGTTGTGTATATTACAGAGCAGTGTGTTGTGTATATTACAGAGCAGTGTGTTGTGTATATTACAGAGCAGTGTGTGTTGTGTATATTACAGAGCGGTGTGTGTTGTGTATATTACAGAGCTGTGTGTTGTGTATATTACAGAGCGGTGTGTGTTGTGTATATTACAGAGCAGTGTGTTGTGTATATTACAGAGCGGTGTGTGTTGTGTATATTACAGAGTGGTGTGTGTTGTGTATATTACAGAGTGGTGTGTGTTGTGTATATTACAGAGCAGTGTGTGTTGTGTATATTACAGAGCAGTGTGTTGTGTATATTACAGAGCGGTGTGTGTTGTGTATATTACAGAGCGGTGTGTGTTGTGTATATTACAGAGCGGTGTGTGTTGTGTATATTACAGAGCAGTGTGTGTTGTGTATATTACAGAGCAGTGTGTTGTGTATATTACAGAGCGGTGTGTTGTGTATATTACAGAGCAGTGTGTTGTGTATATTACAGAGCGGTGTGTGTTGTGTATATTACAGAGCAGTGTGTTGTGTATATTACAGAGCAGTGTGTGTTGTGTATATTACAGAGCAGTGTGTTGTGTATATTACAGAGCAGTGTGTTGTGTATATTACAGAGCGGTGTGTGTTGTGTATATTACAGAGCGGTGTGTTGTGTATATTACAGAGCAGTGTGTTGTGTATATAACAGAGCACTGTGTTTGTTGTATATTACAGAGCAGTTGGTGTTGTGTAATTACAGAGCGGTGTGTGTTGTGTATATTACAGAGCGGTGTGTGTTGTGTATATTACAGAGCAGTGTGTTGTGTATATTACAGAGCGGTGTGTGTTGTGTATATTACAGAGCGGTGTGTGTTGTGTATATTACAGAGCGGTGTGTGTTGTGTATATTACAGAGCAGTGTGTTGTGTATATTACAGAGCGGTGTGTGTTGTGTATATTACAGAGCGGTGTGTTGTGTATATTACAGAGCGGTGTGTTGTGTATATTACAGAGCAGTGTGTTGTGTATATTACAGAGCAGTGTGTTGTGTATATTACAGAGCGGTGTGTGTTGTGTATATTACAGAGCGGTGTGTGTTGTGTATATTACAGAGCGGTGTGTGTTGTGTATATTACAGAGCAGTGTGTTGTGTATATTACAGAGCAGTGTGTGTTGTGTATATTACAGAGCAGTGTGTTGTGTATATTACAGAGCGGTGTGTGTTGTGTATATTACAGAGCGGTGTGTTGTGTATATTACAGAGCGGTGTGTGTTGTGTATATTACAGAGCAGTGTGTTGTGTATATTACAGAGCAGTGTGTTGTGTATATTACAGAACAGTGTGTGTTGTGTATATTACAGAGCAGTGTGTTGTGTATATTACAGAGCAGTGTGTTGTGTATATTACAGAACAGTGTGTGTTGTCTATATTACAGAGCAGTGTGTGTTGTGTATATTACAGAGCAGTGTGTTGTGTATATTACAGAGCGGTGTGTTGTGTATATTACAGAGCGGTGTGTGTTGTGTATATTACAGAGCGGTGTGTTGTGTATATTACAGAGCGGTGTGTGTTGTGTATATTACAGAGCGGTGTGTGTTGTGTATATTACAGAGCGGTGTGTGTTGTGTATATTACAGAGCAGTGTGTTGTGTATATTACAGAGCGGTGTGTGTTGTGTATATTACAGAGCAGTGTGTGTTGTGTATATTACAGAGCGGTGTGTGTTGTGTATATTACAGAGCAGTGTGTTGTGTATATTACAGAGCAGTGTGTGTTGTGTATATTACAGAGCAGTGTGTTGTGTATATTACAGAGTGGTGTGTGTTGTGTATATTACAGAGCAGTGTGTGTTGTGTATATTACAGAGCGGTGTGTGTTGTGTATATTACAGAGCGGTGTGTTGTGTATATTACAGAGCAGTGTGTTGTGTATATTACAGAGCGGTGTGTGTTGTGTATATTACAGAGCG
>NC_062536.1:20332752-20345252 GCF_022655615.1 Tachysurus fulvidraco
CAGAATTAAGGGGATTAAAGTAAAGTAAACTACCTGGAAAGTTACATGGTATTAAAAATAAGGCAGGTTTCTTCATTATTCCAAACTTTAAGAGTTACTGGTTTACAATGGGACATGTGTGTTACATGTCGGTCTGTACGACGTACTAGGAATGACTTGAGTTTATTGAAGCCATCAGCTGAGAATATTCTGACTGAGACTCCATGGTTCTGAGCAGCAGAAGTTGTGGGTCAGTGTGAGATTCTGGTGATGAGGAGAACACAGGAGAACGTTCCAGTGTTTTTCTGCTTTAAACTCCTCTATATTTTCATCCAGACAGAGAATCGATAGCTCATTGGAGCGCTAGCCGGAGGCGCTCACTCTTTATCCACTAATGTTTTTTTTTCTTTCTGTGCTGGAGAGCTTTACTCTCTAAACAGTAAACTCAGAGTGACAGGAGACCATGGCTGACCTTTTTGTCCCTCTGTGAGCCCTGTACTTTACAGCAGGGCAGGAAGTAGCTCCTGTTTCATTCAGGCTAATATCAAACAGGGAACAGAAGGTTACAGCACACTGACAGATCACATCCGGTTAACCTCACAACCCTGGCATTTAAATACAGTGTGTGTGTGTGTGTGTGTGTGTGTGTGTGTGTGTGTGTGTGTGTGTGTGTGTGTGTGTGTGTGTGTGTGTGATGCTGTAACATTGTTAATTGCTGATTAGTTTCCGGTGCATCTATAAAGCAAGATCCTTAAAACACTTTACATAGTTTTTCAGGAAATGATGAGGTTTTTTGGAAACTCTTGATATTCTTCATAGCTATGTACTCGTTAAACGAACAAAATGTCGTTAGCATCTTTTTTTTGTTAGTAAATTCAAGAAAAAGTCTTCAAAAAAATAAAAAAGTGCATTTAAATTGCTTGTTTTGTCGCTTGCGTTTGAGATGTCGCTGCATACAGCAGCTACTGAAAGGTTCGTCGTTTATCGCTAGACTCTTTGTTTTATTCACTTCTCAGTATGTACTAGCTAAATATCAGCTTCCTCCTTTTGGTATCATACTGTATGTGTATCGTTTTTTACTTTCAGTGTTCAAACGTGTCATCATTCATTCATTCATTCATTTTCTACCGCTTATCCGAACTTCTCGGGTAACGGGGAGCCTGTGCCTATCTCAGGCGTGAGGCGGACGTGCTAACCACTAAGCCACCGTGCCCAGCGTGTCATCGGTTTAGTTTTAATTTGAAGGACACACCGGAATATCGAGAAATCACCTGAGCACTGCGATACACACGAACACCGAGGAGACGAACTGAAGGACGCTGGAAATAAATTATTTCTGCTCCTGTAGTGTTTGTACTTGAGAGAAAGGGAGAAACAAAGAGAGAGAGAGAGAGAGTGAGAGAGAGAGAGAGAGAGAGAGAGAGAGAGAGAGGTAAAGAGGGAGGGAATCTCTTGCAGACGTGATGGATATCCTTGAAAAAAAAAGAGCTCAAGGTTGAAACAATGACCAATGAGGCGACGGCGGAGGAGAGGAGGGATGATTGATTCGGGTGAAAGAGGAGAGACCTCGGGCTACTATCAGCCCTAAATGAGACTTCAGTATTCTTCTCGTTTATTCACACAGAGGAAAAGAAAGAAATCAACCTCAGAAAGAGAATCAGCAATAAAACAGATCTACGACACCATCCCCTCGCTAGACGACCCTGCGGGACGTTCAAACGCAGGACATCAGATCACAACGTTCTCCTGCTCCAATCATCCAGTTCTCACTTATTCTGAAGAGCTTCACCAGAGGAAGAGGAGGAGGTGGAGAATGAGGAGGAAGAGGAAGAGGTGGGGGAAAAGGTGGAGAAGGAGGAGGAGGTGAGGAATGAGGAGGAAGAGGAGGAGGTGGAGAAGGAGGAGGAAGAGGAAGAGGTGGAGGAAGAGGAGGAGGTGAAGAATGAGGAAGAGGAGGAGGTGGAGAAGGAGGAGGAAGAGGAAGAGGTGGAGGAAGAGGAGGAGGTGAAGAACGAGGAGGAAGAGGAGGAGGTGGAGAAGGAGGAGGAAGAGGTGGAGGAAGAGGAAGAGGTAGATGTGGAGCAGGAGGAGATGGAGCAGGAGGAGGTGGAGAACGAGGAGGAGATTAAGAACGAGGAGGAAGAGGAGGAGGTGGAGAAGGAGGAGGAAGAGGTGGAGGAAGAGGAGGATGAAGAGGAGGAGGTGGAGAAGGAGGAGGAAGAGGAGGATGAAGAGGAGGAGGTAGATGCGGAGAAGGAGGAGATGGAGGAGGAGGAGGAGGAGAAGGTGAAGAAGTCTTACTTTATATTATCCCCAACTGCTAAAACTCACCTTTTCTAATCCAACAAACATCAAGACAAAACTTTATATTTAAGTTGCTGCAGTGTTGATTCTCCTCAGGGGACGTTTGCTACGAGGCTATGCTAAGTGTAACATGTCCATATCGCAACACTTATGTCACATGTGCTAGCTAGCGGAATCCCATTTTTAAATATACATAGTTTCAGTATTTTACAAAAGTATTTGAAGAAATCATTGAAACTTTTGCATTGTTTCTAGCTTCACTGTACACGTTAAACACCCCGTAGCTACGTGCTAGCTAGCTTTGTACGAACTAAATAATGCTGTGATATTAGAGTGTTTAACAGGTGGAGTATTTAATGGGTGGAGTATTTAATGGGTGGAGTATTTAATATGTAAAGTATTTACTAGGTAATTTTTACAAAACAGCTTTAAGACAAAAGTTAATACCTGCTAACTTATTCAAGTTAATATTTGAGTTCTTATTTCAGTAATTTATAGTTTTCTGAGATAAATATTGTGATTATTGACAATTGTTTCTTGTGTCTGTGGTTTCTGACCGAATATCTGAGTGTAATGCTAACATACAGTACTTATTCTCACTGTCAATGCTAGCTAGCTAAAGCATATATTCTATATCTTTAAGTTATATTTTATTCTGTAATTTCAGGAAAATGTAAACATTTTGTCTTTGTCTTGTTTCCACTGTGACTTTTCCTTTACATTGTTTTATATAAAGGACCTCATTGCTACATGCTAAATAGATCGGGTTTTTTTTTATTTTTTTTTGTAATTTACCAACAGATTTGAGGTCAAAGTTCTCAGTGTGTTTGTCTTGTACAGTCACTCAGTCTTCATGTTGTCTGTATTTAAGACTAAACAGCTTTATGTCTAACTATTTATATAATAAGATATTTATAGTTTATAATGAGTTTTAAAACGGAGCTCATAACCTGAAAATATATCAATAATTTACTAGGACATAAACATAAAGGCTAGATCATTAGCATCGGTTATCAGCTAGCATAAAACCTCCTTTCATATATTCCGGTTGCCTAGCAACAGAGTTCCCATGGCTGTGTTTAATCTTCTGTCGTAAACTTGAAGTCACAGGTTTCATGTGGACTCGAGGGAGTGTTTACTTTACCCACAATGCACTCTGGTTTTGCCTTTAACTAACTTTTAGATCCGTGTGCGAAGAAATATGTGAAGGTTAAAGACACGTTTTCTGTTACACGGTTAGAGGTCACGTGTGTTTAGTGTCTCGGTGTCATGGTATCTGTAGAGCGCTAATCTCAAGCTAAATGCTAATTAGCTGCTAGTTTTCCTAGTTTTATTGTCTAGTGACTTGTTTGCAGGTTGTAGCTTGTGTTCACCGTGTGGGAGACAGCATCTGACCAAGAGCTCCAATTAAATCTTACAGTGACAGGTACACTCCTGTGTGTGTGTGTGTGTGTGTGTGTGTGTGTGTGTGTGTGTGTGTGTGTGTGTGTGTGTGTGTGTGTGTGTTATTCAAACCCAATTATTAGCCACTGAGTGACAGCACAGTAAAAATAAAAGCCCATGAGCTTTGTAGCTCTGAACACAATCTTCCACTTCACAAGCTCTCTATTCCCTCGACCCCCCGTATCGCTCTTTTATGATGCACAGATAAATGGATAGATAGAAAGATAGACAAATAAACAAAAGGATGGATAGATGAAAGAATGGCTAAGTAGCTGATGGAGGAATAGCGAGATAGATAGAAGATGCATTCAGAATGTTCAGTAATAATCATCTTTTATTTTCAAATCACATTCTGGATGAAAACATGCCATCCCACCATTACTCTCTCTCTCTCTCTCTCTCTCTCTCTCTCTCTCTCTCTCTCTCTCTCTCTGACCTAGAAAAACAGCAAAGCCTCCACACTGAAAGGCAGATGAGGAGAGCAGACGCTGCAAAAATATAAATAACTCTGCACCAGTTACATGTGTAATGACGACTTAGAAAAACCTGAAGTTTACAGCGTGAAAAGACCGACGGAAAGAATCTAGGAGTTTCTCAACCGTGTGGGAACGCGGCGAGATAAACACTAACATTCATCTAGTGTTGAACTGGACTTCACCATAAAGAGGGTGATATAGATGGAGTGATGTACAGGTGTAGAGATGAAATGATGAAGTGATGGAGTGATAGCGTGATGTAGTAAATGCTGAATGTTAAGA
This sequence comes from Tachysurus fulvidraco, assembly GCF_022655615.1. Taxonomy (NCBI): domain Eukaryota; kingdom Metazoa; phylum Chordata; class Actinopteri; order Siluriformes; family Bagridae; genus Tachysurus; species Tachysurus fulvidraco. Next base: position 20,337,237 of record NC_062536.1, read on the forward strand.
GAATGTTGGTGTTTTGATTTAAGTTGATATTAGATAGTAGATTTTGGTTTTTGTTGGTGTTTGAGGAGAGATAGATGGTGATGGAAGTGTTTTTTTTTACAGACTTTGGTATTTTATGATGTTTGTTATAGATGTTTAATATTAATAGATAGAAAATGATGTTTTTGATGGTGAATTGTGGTGTTTGATGGTGACTTGTGGTGTTTGATGGTGAACTGTGGTGTTTGATGGTGAATTGTGGTGTTTGATGGTGATTTGTGGTGTTTGATGGTGAATTGTGGTGTTTGATGGTGACTTGTGGTGTTTGATGGTGACTTGTGGTGTTTGATGGTGACTTGTGGTGTTTGATGGTGACTTGTGGTGTTTGATGGTGACTTGTGGTGTTTGATGAGAAATGTCCTACACGCATAACCTGAAACAAACATGTTAAGTAGCATATGTGCTAACTACCCCCAGGGTTAACATCAGAGTGTTTGGAGTTCCCTAAACACCCAGGCCCCAGGGGGATTACACTAACACCTTATCACTATCAGACTTATTGAACTGTACAGCTGCAGATGAGATAAGAAGTGTGACTAAGCACAAGTCAGCACTTATTAGCAGTTTCAGACACACTGACTAAACACAGAAATGTGCAGCTGTTATTTATTATAGTAGATTTCAGATTCTAAACCGTGAAGGAAGGAAGAGTGTGTGATCTAATGTGGGTAATTGCTATGACGTGCTAGCTCGACCTGTCAGCCCCAATAAGTGTCTAACAGACCCAAAGAACCCGTCATGAACCTCTGGATCTCTCCGTCTTGCCCTCGTGCCATAATGTGAGCAAGAAAAGGTCAGCACTTCCTCCCTTTAGAGCTCCCTACTGTGGCCGTGTGGCCGTGTTCCTCTGCCAAACGTCCTGCTAACCTTCAGTCTGTCTCATTACACACACACACACACACACACACACACACACACACACACACACACACACACACACACACACACACACACACAGAGAGATTTAATATCGAGTGCCCTCTTCACTGTCTGTACATCTGAAGTTATTTATAACTACATCAGTCCAGTAAGAAGTCTGGAAGGGTTCTGGATTATATATAAGCATTGGGACAGATCATATTCAGCAGACTCAGAACATCAGAACTCAATCATCAAATCCATCAAACACTGACATTCACCATCACACACACCAACATTCACACCACACACAGTAAAAAAGGAAAACAGAGTGAAAAATGAACAAAAAAAACAGTACAAGCAGGAGACAAATGAACAGGAAAAAGAGCACAAGAGGAAAAAGATGAAAAGACGCAAAAAGAGGAAAAGGACACAGAAAAAGACAGAAAAAGAAAAAAACAACAGGAAAAGAAACAGGACAAAAACCAACGGAAACAGACAAATCAGGAACACGAGGAAAAGAGGAAAAAGACAAAAAATAAAAAAAGGAGAAAATAGGACAAAGACAAAAAAAAAAAAGGAAAAAGAAAACAGGAGAAAGAGGAGGAAAAGAGGAAAAAGAGGAAAAAGATTAGGAAAAGATGAAAAGAGGAAAAGAAAACAAAACAAAGTAAAAACACAAAAGGAAAATCAGATGAAAGATGAAAGAGAACAAACATGAAACCAGAAAATAGAAATTATAGAAAAAGAGTGAAAAAGATGAAAATAGAAAAAGATGTAGGAAAAAATCAAAAAAAAAAAATGAAAAATATAAACAAGTACAAAATTAAAATATAAAAAATCTCAAAATATCAAAAACACACACACAAAATTAACATCAAAAAAACAAAATTCAAATAACACACCAAACATAAACATCAAAAACACCAACATAAAATAACACACCAACATTCTCCATCACACACCAACATTCACCACACACACCAACATTCTCCATCACACACCAACATTCTCCATCACACACCAACATTCTCCATCACACACCAACATTCTCCATCACACACCAACATTCACCATCACACACCAACATTCTTTAGATTTACACAGTTTATAACAAATACCAGCCTTCTCTATCAAACAGTATTCACCAAAATCACAGCCAAACCTGGAACCATGGAACATCATCATCCTTCATCAAGCACCAACTCTTTCCAGAAAACACCATCTTTAACAACTGTCAACACGATCAAACACCAGCCTTCTAGATTCAAACACCAAACACCAAGAAACTCCAACCTTCTTCTTCAACCCTCAACAGTTACCAAAAACAGACCACTATAAAACACTAACACTCACCAACACACCTCCAATACTACATCAAATTCAACACACTCAATAAATCTTTAGCAAATGCAAGTGTTTAACCTCAGACACAGCAACACACTGGATTTATTTACATTAAACTCAAATTCACCATAACACCAGACATCAGCACAAACACCTTCAGTGATGACTAAAACAATGCAAGACCTAAAAAACCGTAAAAGCTATAAAACACTACTCACAGTCTAATCACTGATGCACTGCTGAATCTTATTGTATTAGATTATATGTCGATTTTTAGCTTATTAGCTCGCTTGGTAATGCTAGCTAAAGAGCAAAATGGCTCCTTCTAGCAGCTTTCATACTGACATAAATACATCTATATTTTAGAGGAGATTTCTGGTGTTTTCTGGTATTTTGGATGAATATCTGTGTGTGTCTGTGTTTTTTATAAAATACTGTCTGTTGACCGGTTGGTGTTTTTGATTAGAACATGGTGTTTAAGAGTCTAATGATGGTGTTTGTCAGAGTTGAGTGGGGAATGTGATGGTGTTTGATTTAAAAAGCTGGCGTTTGGTGTTTTAAACGAGTAGCCTTGAGTGTTACGGTGTTGGTGGAGCATCACGGTGTGAAGCTGTTGTTAAAAAATAAACACAAGCTACACAGACCCAGGAGCAGCTGCTTCCTGACTGCTTTGTCAATAAGCGTCAAAAGTAATAGTCAGACACCTTTAGGGGTTTTATCGCAACCCCCCTCTCTGTTCAGCACAGCGTGGCTACAGTAAAGATTTCCCGCAGAAACAGGACGTGTGAGTTTGAGGAGCTCCAGCGGCCGTTGAGTTCTGCTCCGTCTGTTTGGCCTCTCCGAGTCGTTGCATTGTGTTTCATCAGCTTTTCAGAAGTGCGCTGTTCAGACGCAGGTGTGGAGGATTTTTGTATTTTTGCATTTTCATGGCTCATTCCCGCTTGTCCGTTTTCCGAGGCTGAATTGCAGCGTAATCCTCGAGCCGAGCCCACAGGGTGAAAGGGATGTGAGCAGCGCCGTGGCCTGACGGATTGTGATTACTGTGATGTTTGTCCTGCTGCTTCTGGGTAAATAGAGAGTCTTTTTAAAATCAGCACACACTCGACAGGACGAGCTGGAGGAGCTCTTCACTTCTGCCAGGAAAACAACACAGGTCTGCTGCTCTGTATTCAGCTTATTGTCTTTATTGTCTTTATTGTGACTCTGGCGTTCACCTCAGTCTCTGTTCAACACTGTTCATGACTCACTCAGGCTGCACTCTGCAAGCAGAAGTTCACCTCTAAGGGTTTAACTGAAACACCACTGCAACATCTGTACTAAAAATATCCAGTAAACCATCATCATTATACACAGACAGATACACAAACAGACAGATACACAAACAGACAGATAGTTACACAGACAGACAGACAGACAGACAGTTACACAGACAGACAGACAGACAGACAGACAGACAGACAGATAGTTAAACAGACAGAAAGTTACACAGACAGACAGACAGACAGACAGAAAGTTACACAGACAGACAGACAGACAGACAGACAGACAGACAGTTACACAGACAGACAGACAGACAGATAGTTAAACAGACAGACAGTTACACAGACAGACAGACAGACAGACAGAAAGTTAGACAGACAGACAGACAGACAGACAGACAGACAGAAAGTTACACAGACAGACAGTTACACAAACAGATAGTTAGACAGACAGACAGACAGACAGACAGACAGACAGACAGACAGAAAGTTACACAGGCAGACAGACAGACAGACAGACAGATACACAAACAGATAATTACACAGACAGACAGACAGACAGTTACACAGACAGACAGACAGACAGACAGACAGACAGACAGTTAAACAGACAGACAGTTATGAAGACAGACAGATTGTGTGTGTGTGTGTGTGGGGGGGGGTGTATTGCACTAGTATCTGCAGCCAGTACACTGAATTTCATCAGGTTATATTAGCCGAGGCACATTGAGCGTCTGTGCTGGAAACATGGTAGTGTATTAGCTCGTCTAATGCCTCTCTGTTTGTTATTTGTCTGCTGAACAAGACCACTTTTAGTGCAAAGTGAGTATAATGGGCTTTGACAGCATACACACACACACATACACACACACACACACACACACACACACACACACACACACACACACACACACACACACAGAAGATGAAATTATCTTTTATTTCCAATGCGCCTGAGCTACAATTACTACAGCTGCAACTTCCGCTGAGGAAAATTTGAGAGAATTTCATGCGTAGGCCGTTATTATAGAAACATAATCTTACACTAAAGAGGACTGTTAGATACAAATCATACTACACACACACACACACACACACACACACACACACACACACACACACACACACACACACACACACACACACACACACACACACACACACACACACACACACACACACACACACACACACACACACATATACATTCACACACACACACACACACACACACACACACACACATACATACATACATACACACACACACACTCACACACACACACACATACACACACGCACACACACACACACACCACGCACACACCACACCCACACACCACACACACACACACACACACACACACACACACATATATACATACATACATACACACACACACACACACACACACACACACACACACACACACACACACACACACACACATACATACACACACACACACACACACACACACATACACACAGACACACACACACACACACACACACACACACACACACACACACACACACACACACACACACACACCTGCATTTATTCTTTTGATCTGGAGCATGTACTTTTGTACATGTGTGTATTCTGTACGCTCTTTATTTATTCTGTATTTATATATATTTAGACTTCATGAGGAATTTAATTAATTTCACAATAAATTATTGTATGTTTTCAGCACTGAGTCTCACTGATCTCTCAGGATGTGTGACGACAGTGTGATGATGTTCTAATGGGGGTTTGAATGTTGAGAATGTGTTTGATGGAGAATGTTGGTGTTTGTGATGGTGAATGTCGGTGTGTGATGGTGAAGTTGGTGTGTGATGGTGAATGTTGGTGTGTGATGGTGAATGTTGGTGTGTGATGGAGAATGTTGGTGTGTGATGGAGAATGTTGGTGTGTGATGGTGAATGTTGGTGTGTGATGGTGAATGTTGGTGTGTGATGGTGAATGTTGGTGTGTGATGGTGAATGTTGGTGTGTGATGGTGAATGTTGGTGTGTGATGGAGAATGTTGGTGTGTGATGGAGAATGTTGGTGTTTGATGGAGAATGTTGGTGTGTGATGGTGAATGTTGGTGTGTGATGGAGAATGTTGGTGTGTGATGGAGAATGTTGGTGTGTGTGATGGTGAATGTTGGTGTGTGATGGTGAATGTTGGTGTGTGATGGTGAATGTTGGTGTGTGTGATGGTGAATGTTGGTGTGTGTGATGGTGAATGTCGGTGTGTGATGGAGAATGTTGGTGTGTGATGGAGAATGTTGGTGTGTGATGGTGAATGTTGGTGTGTGATGGAGAATGTTGGTGTGTGATGGTGAATGTTGGTGTGTGATGGTGAATGTTGGTGTGTGATGGAGAATGTTGGTGTGTGATGGAGAATGTTGGTGTGTGATGGAGAATGTTGGTGTGTGATGGTGAATGTTGGTGTTTGATGGTGAATGTTGGTGTGTGATGGTGAATGTTGGTGTGTGTGCTGGTGCCTGTTGGTGTGTGATGGAGCCTGTTGGTGTGTGCTGGTGCATGTTGGTGACTGTTGGTGTTTGCTGGCGACTGTTGGTGTGTGTGGTGCACGTTGGTGTGTGCTGGCGCATGTTGGTGTGTGCTGGTGCCTGTTGGTGCCTGTTGGTGTTTTGCTGGTGCCTGTTGGTGTGTGTGGTGCCTGTTGGTGCATGTTGGTGTTTGCTGGCGCCTGTTGGTGTGTGTGGTGACGGTTTGGTGTGTGCTGGCGCCTGTTGGTGTTTGCTGGTGCTTGTTGGTGTTTTGCTGGTGCTTGTTGGTGTTTGCTGGTGCCTGTTGGTGTTTGCTGGTGTTTGCTGGTGCTGTTGGTGTTTGCTGGTGCCTGTTGGTGCCTGTTTGTGTTTGCTGGCGCCTGTTGGTGTGTGTGGTGAATGTTGGTGAATGTTGGTGTTTGATGGAGAATGTTGGTGTGTGTGGTGAATGTTGGTGAATGTTGGTGTTTGATGGAGAATGTTGGTGTGTGTGGTGAAGGTTGGTGTGTGATGGAGAATGTTGGTGTTTGATGGTGATTGTTGGTGTTTGATGGTGATTGTAGGTATTTAGGGTGATTGTTGGTGTTTGATGGTGAATGTTGGTGTCTGATGGTGATTGTAGGTATTTAGGGTGATTGTTGGTGTTTGATGTTGCATGTTGGGGTTTGATGGTGAATGTTGGTGTTTATTGGTGATTGTTGGTGTGTGATGTTGAATGTTGGTGTTTGATGGTGAATGTTGGTGTTTGATGGTGAATGTTGGTGTTTGATGCTGATTGTTAGTGTTTGATGGTGAATGTTGGTGTTTGATCAACTATGTAAACTAAAATATATCAAACATATGATATTAAATTTATTTCTAGATATTTTTTACTTAAGTTTGAAATATTTGTTATTTGCATTTATTTCCAGAATCCTAACAAACTAAATCCAAAAAGAAACAAACTGATCTGCCAGTAAAATAGGAACACAAAGCTTGAAATGTGTAAAAGCTGAATAACGTTAGATTTGATTTATAATAAATCTTGTAGTAATAAACATTTGACAGCAGATTAACGGTCAGTCGCTAAAATATGTGTAACTTTCTGCATCGTGGTTTGGAAAAGATGGAAATATCTGGCATGTGTTCCTCTGTACACTACGTAAGGAGCACATAAGGTTGTGCATGAGAAAGAGACTTCTTTTACAATACAGTCATGAACAAACATGACAGCTCATTAAAATAAATCCGAATAAAGCCACTAATCCCCGTGGCTTTGTCATACATTAGCACTACCTCTCTTTATCCTGTTTCCACACCGCGCTTCGTTGTGACGTTGTGGTGCAAATTACATTTAAACACTGACACAAAAATCACTACAATATGGTGTGGTAATGTTTACTGACCCTGCTAGCGCTCAGCTCTGTGGGCTTCAGCGTAAAGGTGTTTTGTTGTCGTTGAGGGTGACCTTGGAGATACGCTCATACCTGTTTATACCGCATTCGGGATTGGAAGATCAGTGTTTAAGAAAGGAGTCCGTCAGCGATCCTGAAGCTTCCATCACCCTGTGTGTGTAAAGCTCTCGTTTCACCCTGGACTGGAGAGAAGCTGCTAAAGTGCTAGCTCCCATTAACACGCTCTTCAGGTGACCCTGTTTGATTTCTCATTACGCCAGAGATAAGTCTATAATTGGATCAAAATTGCCTATTAGCAGAACTTTATGATACGAGGCACATTTAATTGTCTTCTAACATCTGAGAGCGTCTGATGCTACGGCATGTCTGAAATTAGATTCTAGACGACACACGAAAACAGGAAGCATAATGAAAAGGAGTGTATCAAACATTCATGCTTATTTATGAACAAACCTCCAACAAACACCATACAAACTTTCTCAAACACCAACATTTCAACACCAACCTCCACCGAGAAACACCTGCAGTACAGACTCTATGTATCCGATTCTTCACCAAACTTTATCCAAACTCCCTATAAACTTCTTACAAACACTAAAATTCACTGCCAAAA
>NC_062536.1:20352752-20357752 GCF_022655615.1 Tachysurus fulvidraco
CTCAATACTCTCTACAGCCTCAGTACTCTCTACAGCCTCAATACTCTCTACAGCCTCAATACTCACAACAGCCTCAATACTCTCTACAGCCTCAGTACTCACAACAGCCTCAATACTCTCTACAGCCTCAGTACTCTCTACAGCCTTAATACTCTCTGCAGCCTCGATACTCTCTACAGCCTCAATACTCTCTACAGCCTCAATACTCTCTGCAGCCTCAATACTCTCTACAGCCTCAATACTCTCTACAGCCTCAATACTCTCTGCAGCCTCAATACTCTCTACAGCCTCAGTACTCTCTACAGCCTCAGTACCCTCTACAGCCTCCATACTCTCTACAGCCTCAATACTCACAACAGCCTCAATACTCTCTACAGCCTCAGTACTCTCTACAGCCTCAGTACTCTCTACAGCCTCAATACTCACAACAGCCTCAATACTCTCTACAGCCTCAATACTCTCTACAGCCTCAGTACTCTCTACAGCCTCAGTACTCTCTACAGCCTCAATACTCTCTACAGCCTCAATACTCACAACAGCCTCAATACTCTCTACAGCCTCAGTACTCTCTACAGCCTCAATACTCTCTACAGCCTCAGTACTCTCTACAGCCTCAGTACTCTCTACAGCCTCAATACTCTCTACAGCCTCAGTACTCTCTACAGCCTCAATACTCTCTGCAGCCTCAATACCCTCTACAGCCTCAGTACTCTCTACAGCCTCAGTACCCTCTACAGCCTCAATACTCTCTACAGCCTCAATACTCACAACAGCCTCAATACTCTCTACAGCCTCAATACTTTCTACAGCCTCAATACTCTCTACAGCCTCAGTACTCTCTACAGGCTCAGTACTCTCTACAGCCTCAATACTCTCTACAGCCTCAATACTCTCTACAGCCTCAGTACTCTCTACAGCCTCAATACTCACAACAGCCTCAGTACTCTCTACAGCCTCAATACTCTCTACAGCCTCAATACTCTCTGTAGCCTCAATACTCTCTACAGCCTCAATACTCTCTACAGCCTCAGTACTCTCTACAGCCTCAGTACCCTCTACAGCCTCAATACTCTCTACAGCCTCAATACTCACAACAGCCTCAATACTCTCTACAGCCTCAGTACTCTCTACAGCCTCAGTACTCTCTACAGCCTCAGTACTCTCTACAGCCTCAATACTCACAACAGCCTCAATACTCTCTACAGCCTCAATACTCTCTACAGCCTCAGTACTCTCTACAGCCTCAATACTCTCTACAGCCTCAATACTCACAACAGCCTCAGTACTCTCTACAGCCTCAGTACTCTCTACAGCCTCAATACTCTCTGCAGCCTCAATACCCTCTACAGCCTCAATACTCTCTACAGCCTCAATACTCACAACAGCCTCAATACTCTCTACAGCCTCAGTACTCACAACAGCCTCAATACTCTCAACAGCCTCAATACTCTCTACAGCCTCAATACTCAACAGCCTCAGTACTCTCTACAGCCTCAGTACTCTCTACAGCCTCAATACTCTCTACAGCCTCAATACTCTCTACAGCCTCAGTACTCTCTGCAGCCTCAATACTCACAACAGCCTCAATATTCTCTACAGCCTCAATACTTCCAAACCTCAGTGCTTCCACAACCGCAGTACTCTCTACAGCCTCGATACTCTCTGGAGCCTCAATACTCTCTACAGCCTCGATACTCTCTACAGCCTCAATACTCTCTACAGCCTCAATACTCTCTACAGCCTCAATAATTTCTACAGCCTCAATACTCTCTACAGCCTTAATACTCTCTACAGCCTCAATACTCTCTGCAGCCTCAATACTCTCTACAGCCTTAATACTCACAACAGCCTCAATACTCTCTACAGCCTCAATACTCTCTGCAGCCTCAATACTCTCTACAGCCTCAATACTCTCTACAGCCTTAATACTCTCTGCAGCCTCAATACTCTCTACAGCCTCAATACTCTCTACAGCCTCAATACTCTCTGCAGCCTCAATACTCTCTACAGCCTCAATACTCTCTACAGCCTCAATACTCTCTGCAGCCTCAATACTCTCTACAGCCTCAATACTCTCTACAGCCTCAATACTCCCTGCAGCCTCAATACTCTCTACAGCCTCAATACTCTCTACAGCCTCAATACTCTCTGCAGCCTCGATACTCTCTACAGCCTCGATACTCTCTACAGCCTCAATACTCTCTGCAGCCTCAATACTCTCTGCAGCCTCAGTACTCTCTACAGCCTCAGTAACCTCTACAGCCTCAGTACTCTCTACAGCCTCAATACTCACAACAGCCTCAATACTCTCTACAGCCTCAGTACTCTCTACAGCCTCAATACTCTCTGCAGCCTCAATACTCTCTACAGCCTCAATACTCTCTACAGCCTCAATACTCTCTGCAGCCTCAATACTCTCTACAGCCTCGATACTCTCTACAGCCTCGATACTCTCTGCAGCCTCAATACTCTCTACAGCCTCAGTACTCTCTACAGCCTCAGTACCCTCTACAGCCTCAATACTCTCTACAGCCTCAATACTAACAACAGCCTCAATACTCTCTACAGCCTCAGTACTCTCTACAGCCTCAGTATTCTCTACAGCCTCAATACTCTCTACAGCCTCAGTACTCTCTACAGCCTCAATACTCTCTACAGCCTCAATACTCTCTACAGCCTCAATACTCTCTGCAGCCTCAATACTCTCTACAGCCTCAGTACTCTCTACAGCCTCAGTACCCTCTACAGCCTCATTACTCTCTACAGCCTCAATACTCACAACAGCCTCAATACTCTCTACAGCCTCAGTACTCTCTACAGCCTTAATACTCTCTGCAGCCTCAATACTCTCTACAGCCTCAATACTCTCTACAGCCTCAATACTCTCTGCAGCCTCAATACTCTCTACAGCCTCAATACTCTCTACAGCCTCAATACTCTCTGCAGCCTCAATACTCTCTACAGCCTCAGTACTCTCTACAGCCTCAGTACCCTCTACAGCCTCAATACTCTCTACAGCCTCAATACTCACAACAGCCTCAATACTCTCTACAGCCTCAGTACTCTCTACAACCTCAATACTCTCTACAGCCTCAGTACTCTCTACAGCCTCAGTACTCTCTACAGCCTCAATACTCACAACAGCCTCAATACTCTCTACAGCCTCAGTACTCTCTACAGCCTCAATACTCTCTACAGCCTCAGTACTCTCTACAGCCTCAGTACTCTCTACAGCCTCAATACTCTCTACAGCCTCAATACTCACAACAGCCTCAATACTCTCTACAGCCTCAATACTTTCTACAGCCTCAATACTCTCTACAGCCTCAGTACTCTCTACAGCCTCAGTACTCTCTACAGCCTCAATACTCTCTACAGCCTCAATACTCTCTACAGCCTCAGTACTCTCTACAGCCTCAATACTCACAACAGCCTCAGTACTCTCTACAGCCTCAGTACTCTCTACAGCCTCAATACTCTCTACAGCCTCAGTACTCTCTTCAGCCTCAATACTCTCTACAGCCTCAATACTCTCTGTAGCCTCAATACTCTCTACAGCCTCAATACTCTCTACAGCCTCAGTACTCTCTACAGCCTCAGTACCCTCTACAGCCTCAATACTCACAACAGCCTCAATACTCTCTACAGCCTCAGTACTCTCTACAACCTCAATACTCTCTACAGCCTCAGTACTCTCTACAGCCTCAGTACTCTCTACAGCCTCAATACTCACAACAGCCTCAATACTCTCTACAGCCTCAGTACTCTCTACAGCCTCAGTACTCTCTACAGCCTCAGTACTCTCTACAGCCTCAATACTCACAACAGCCTCAATACTCTCTACAGCCTCAATACTCTCTACAGCCTCAGTACTCTCTACAGCCTCAATACTCTCTACAGCCTCAGTACTCTCTACAGCCTCAATACTCACAACAGCCTCAGTACTCTCTACAGCCTCAGTACTCTCTACAGCCTCAATACTCTCTGCAGCCTCAATACCCTCTACAGCCTCAATACTCTCTACAGCCTCAATACTCACAACAGCCTCAATACTCTCTACAGCCTCAGTACTCACAACAGCCTCAATACTCTCAACAGCCTCAATACTCTCTACAGCCTCAATACTCACAACAGCCTCAGTACTCTCTACAGCCTCAGTACTCTCTACAGCCTCAATACTCTCTACAGCCTCAATACTCTCTACAGCCTCAGTACTCTCTGCAGCCTCAATACTCACAACAGCCTCAATATTCTCTACAGCCTCAATACTTCCAAACCTCAGTGCTTCCACAACCACAGTACTCTCTACAGCCTCGATACTCTCTGGAGCCTCAATACTCTCTACAGCCTCGATACTCTCTACAGCCTCAATACTCTCTACAGCCTCAATACTTTCTACAGCCTCAATACTCTCTACAGCCTTAATACTCTCTACAGCCTCAATACTCTCTGCAGCCTCAATACTCTCTGCAGCCTCAATACTCTCTGCAGCCTCAATACTCTCTACAGCCTCAATAATAGAAACAGCCTCAATACTCTCTATAGCCTCAATACTCGCAACAGCCTCAATACTTGCAACAGCCTCAATACTCTCTACAGCACCAATACTCTCTACAGCACCAATACTCTCTACAGCCCCAATACTCTCTACAGCACCAATACTCTTTACAGCCTCAATACTCTACACAGCACCAATACTCTCTACAGCACCAATACTCTCTACAGCACCAATACTCTCTACAGCCTCAATACTCTCTACAGCACCAATACTCTCCACAACACCAATACTCTCTACAGCACCAATACTCTCTACAGCACCAATACTCTCTACAGCACCAATACTCTCTACAGCCTCAATACTCTACACAGCACCAATACTCTCTACAGCCTCAGTACTCACAACAGCCTCAATACTCTCAACAGCCTCAATACTCTCTACAGCCTCAATACTCACAACAGCCTCAGTACTCTCTACAGCCTCAGTACTCTCTACAGCCTCA
>NC_062536.1:20362752-20364112 GCF_022655615.1 Tachysurus fulvidraco
ACTCTTCTTGAATGAATGAATGAATGAATGAATATGAATGACATAAATAAATATAAATAAATAAAATAAATAATAAATATAAATAATATAATATAATATAATTATACTATCCTAACATTTATGTAACCACTAACAGATGTTTTTCATTCTCGGTCTCCAGTGCAATATAATGGCCAAGTTTAAAACAAAAAAAAAGGGGCTTTCTACTATTCATCTATACAGTGTTATTAACTAAATTCACTAGTCTTTTAATGATTACACAACCACCACACACACAAAAACACACCAAAACACAAACACACACAAAAAACACACACAAACACACAGTCCCTTTCTTTTATCGATGTCAGCAAAGTCAAAACTTTACAAGATACTAAAAAAAAGTAAAATAAATAAAAAAGAAGAAAGAAAAAACGAAACAAAATAATAATAATATATAATAATATAATAATAATAATAATAAAATAATAATAATAATAATATAGGTTTTCAACAGCAGCTCACAGGACCTGCATATAATATTAAGGGAAGTATGCTGTTAGATTTTATTTATTATTATTATTATATTTTATTATTATTATTGACTTTATCCAGTTAAATACATTAACCAGGCATTTTAACCTGAGCCTGATGTGGGTGAGGAGTGTGTGTAGGGGTGTGAGGGGGATGTGTGGGGGTGTGTGTGTGTGTGGGTGTGTGTGTGTGTTGTGCGGGTGTGTTGTGTTTGTGTGTGCTTGTGTCTTTTGGTATTTTGCAGTTGCTTAGCATGGATGTCAACCAAAAGAATAGAGTTGTGAATAACAGCACGTTGTTAAAACCCTGTACAATAAAGACTGTAACAATAAGAATAATAATAATAATAATATAATGAAAATAATAATAATAATATAATAATAAAAGATTTAGTAAATTAAAAGACGCACTCTGAGGTTAAACTCCGAATCCAGGGTGAAATATTTAAAAGGTAAACAATGGGTTGTGAATCATGTTGACATCATTAAACACTGTTTATTAAACACTCTACGGGAGGGGAGAGAGAAGACTATTTGGGAAGGCGAAAGCGCGATCGTAGAGAGAAGAGAAAAAGAGAGAGAGCGAGAGGTGCGAGACGAGCGAATCAGCGAGATCAGAGCGATGCTCGAGAGCGAGAGAGCTCGCTATATCTCTAGATATAACCACACTACTTCACAGTCCAGCTCACAATTCAACGCGAGTGGCGATTTGAGTGGACGGTACATGGTTCTAACTGTAGGGGTCCGTTGAGTTGTCTCATCTAGAGCAGCTGTGATCAACGAAGGCAAGGTTCATTTTAAGCATCTATTTATGTATCCTTACTCCCTCCCCTACCCTCTCCTCCCCC
>NC_062536.1:20364612-20369612 GCF_022655615.1 Tachysurus fulvidraco
CACACACAACACCACAAACACACATAACACCACACACACACACAGCACACACGTACACACACACAAACATCCAGAATTTATAGCAGTTTATTTCTACCACACGGAGTCTCTCTGGTGGATCTCCCAGGCCTACCACAGTTTAGTGAATCCTCCAAACCTGTGACTGCTAATGTCTTTACTAATCACTGTCACATGACTCTTAGTGATCACTGATTGGAACAAGCATCTGGTAAAACACTGAGAAATTCACAAACAACACAATTATGGGTATTTAAATAAGAAAGCTAGCACTAATGTAACAGATGAGCACGCTAATCGGTTGCGTCCCAATCTACTGTAACTAAGCTCATCTCTGTTCTGATGAATGAACACTTCATCTGAAATCTCCAGTCCACACGGAAACATCTGTGCCTCCAATTAATAAAACAATTAGCATAACTGTCATTAAGGCTCACACATCACTGTTAGTGTTAATTAGTTTTTAAAGGAGTGTGTGTTTATTAGATGCAGTGCAAATCTGTCAACACTCAATACTCTCTGCAGCCTCAATACTCTCTACAGCCTCAGTACTCTCTACAGCCTCAGTACCCTCTACAGCCTCAATACTCTCTACAGCCTTAATACTCTCTGCAGCCTCAATACTCTCTACAGCCTCAATACTTCCAAACCTCAGTGCTTCCACAACCACAGTACTCTCTACAGCCTCAATACTCTCTACAGCCTCAATACTCTCTACAGCCTCAATACTCTCTACAGCCTCAGTACTCTCTACAGCCTCAATACTCTCTACAGCCTCAATACTCTCTACAGCCTCAGTACTCTCTACAGCCTCAATACTCTCTACAGCCTCAGTACTCTCTACAGCCTCAATACTCTCTACAGCCTCAATACTCTCTACAGCCTCAGTACTCTCTACAGCCTCAATACTCTCTACAGCCTCAATACTCTCTACAGCCTCAATACTCTCTACAGCCTCAATACTCTCTACAGCCTCAGTACTCTCTACAGCCTCAGTACCCTCTACAGCCTCAATACTCTCTACAGCCTTAATACTCTCTGCAGCCTCAATACTCTCTACAGCCTCAATACTTCAAAACCTCAGTGCTTCCACAACCACAGTACTCTCTACAGCCTCAATACTCTCTACAGCCTCAATACTCTCTACAGCCTCAATACTCTCTACAGCCTCAGTACTCTCTACAGCCTCAGTACTCTCTACAGCCTCAATACTCTCTACAGCCTCAATACTCTCTACAGCCTCAGTACTCTCTACAGCCTCAATACTCTCTACAGCCTCAGTACCCTCTACAGCCTCAATACTCTCTACAGCCTCAATACTCTCTGCAGCCTCAATACTCTCTGCAGCCTCAATACTCTCTGCAGCCTCAATACTCTCTACAGCCTCAATACTCTCTGCAGCCTCAATACTCTCTACAGCCTCAGTACTCTCTACAGCCTCAGTACTCTCTACAGCCTCAATACTCTCTACAGCCTCAGTACCCTCTACAGCCTCAATACTCTCTACAGCCTCAATACTCTCTGCAGCCTCAATACTCTCTGCAGCCTCAATACTCTCTGCAGCCTCAATACTCTCTACAGCCTCAATACTTCCAAATCTCAGTGCTTCCACAACCACAGTACTCTCTACAGCCTCAATACTCTCTACAGCCTCAATACTCTCTACAGCCTCAATACTCTCTACAGCCTCAATACTCTCTGCAGCCTCAATACTCTCTACAGCCTCAGTACTCTCTACAGCCTCAGTACTCTCTACAGCCTCAATACTCTCTACAGCCTCAATACTCTCTACAGCCTCAATACTCTCTGCAGCCTCAATACTCTCTACAGCCTCAATACTCTCTACAGCCTCAATACTCTCTACAGCCTCAATACTCTCTGCAGCCTCAATACTCTCTACAGCCTCAGTACTCTCTACAGCCTCAGTACTCTCTACAGCCTCAATACTCTCTACAGCCTCAATACTCTCTACAGCCTCAGTACTCTCTACAGCCTCAATACTCTCTACAGCCTCAGTACTCTCTACAGCCTCAATACTCTCTGCAGCCTCAATACTCTCTACAGCCTCAATACTCTCTGCAGCCTCAATACTCTCTACAGCCTCAATACTCTCTACAGCCTCAATACTCTCTGCAGCCTCGATACTCTCTACAGCCTCGATACTCTCTACAGCCTCAATACTCTCTACAGCCTCAGTACTCTCTACAGCCTCAGTACCCTCTACAGCCTCAATACTCTCTACAGCCTTAATACTCACAACAGCCTCAATACTCTCTACAGCCTCAGTACTCTCTACAGCCTCAGTACTCTCTACAGCCTCAATACTATCTGCAGCCTCAATACTCTCTACAGCCTCAGTACCCTCTACAGCCTCAATACTCTCTACAGCCTCAATACTCACAACAGCCTCAATACTCTCTACAGCCTCAGTACTCTCTACAGCCTCAATACTCTCTACAGCCTCAATACTCTCTACAGCCTCAATACTCTCTACAGCCTCAATACTATCTACAGCCTCAATACTCTCTGCAGCCTCAATACTCTCTACAGCCTCAGTACTCTCTACAGCCTCAGTACCCTCTACAGCCTCAATACTCTCTACAGCCTCAATACTCACAACAGCCTCAATACTCTCTACAGCCTCAATACTCTCTACAGCCTCAGTACTCTCTACAGCCTCAATACTCTCTACAGCCTCAGTACTCTCTACAGCCTCAATACTCACAACAGCCTCAATACTCTCTACAGCCTCAGTACTGTCTACAGCCTCAATACTCACAACAGCCTCAATACTCTCTACAGCCTCAGTACTCTCTACAGCCTCAATACTCTCTACAGCCTCAATACTCTCTACAGCCTCAGTACTCTCTACAGCCTCAGTACTCTCTACAGCCTCAATACTCTCTGCAGCCTCAATACCCTCTACAGCCTCAGTACTCTCTACAGCCTCAGTACCCTCTACAGCCTCAATACTCTCTACAGCCTCAATACTCACAACAGCCTCAATACTCTCTACAGCCTCAATACTCTCTACAGCCTCAATACTCTCTACAGCCTCAGTACTCTCTACAGCCTCAGTACTCTCTACAGCCTCAATACTCTCTACAGCCTCAATACTCACAACAGCCCAATACTCTCTACAGCCTCAATACTCTCTACAGCCTCAGTACTCTCTACAGCCTCAATACTCACAACAGCCTCAGTACTCTCTACAGCCTCAGTACTCTCTACAGCCTCAATACTCTCTACAGCCTCAGTACTCTCTACAGCCTCAATACTCTCTGCAGCCTCAATACTCTCTACAGCCTCAATACTCTCTACAGCCTCAGTACTCTCTACAGCCTCAATACTCTCTGCAGCCTCAATACTCTCTACAGCCTCAATACTCTCTACAGCCTCAGTACCCTCTACAGCCTCAATACTCCTACCTACAGCATCATTACTCTCTACAGCCTCAATACTCTATGCAGCCTCAATACTCTCTACAGCCTCAATACTCTCTACAGCCTCAGTACCCTCTACAGCCTCAATACTCTCTACAGCCTCAATACTCACAACAGCCTCAATACTCTCTACAGCCTCAGTACTCTCTACAACCTCAATACTCTCTACAGCCTCAGTACTCTCTACAGCCTCAGTACTCTCTACAGCCTCAATACTCACAACAGCCTCAATACTCTCTACAGCCTCAGTACTCTCTACAACCTCAATACTCTCTACAGCCTCAGTACTCTCTACAGCCTCAGTACTCTCTACAGCCTCAATACTCACAACAGCCTCAATACTCTCTACAGCCTCAGTACCCTCTACAGCCTCAATACTCTCTACAGCCTCAATACTCACAACAGCCTCAATACTCTCTACAGCCTCAATACTCTCTACAGCCTCAGTACTCTCTACAGCCTCAATACTCTCTACAGCCTCAATACGCTCTACAGCCTCAGTACTCTCTACAGCCTGAATACTCTCTACAGCCTCAATACTCTCTACAGCCTCAATACTCTCTACAGCCTCAGTACTCTCTACAGCCTCAATACTCTCTACAGCCTGAATACTCTCTACAGCCTCAATACTCACAACAGCCTCAATACTCTCTACAGCCTCAGTACTCACAACAGCCTCAATACTCTCAACAGCCTCAATACTCTCTACAGCCTCAATACTCACAACAGCCTCAGTACTCTCTACAGCCTCAATACTCTCTACAGCCTCAATACTCTCTACAGCCTCAGTACTCTCTACAGCCTCAATACTCACAACAGCCTCAATACTCTCTACAGCCTCAATACTTCCAAACCTCAGTGCTTCCACAACCACAGTACTCTCTACAGCCTCGATACTCTCTGGAGCCTCAATACTCTCTACAGCCTCGATACTCTCTACAGCCTCAATACTCTCTACAGCCTCAATACTCTCTACAGCCTCAATACTTTCTACAGCCTCAATAGTCTCTGCAGCCTCAGTACTCTCTACAGCCTCAGTACTCTCTACAGCCTCAATACTCTCTACAGCCTGAATACTCTCTACAGCCTCAATACTCACAACAGCCTCAATACTCTCTACAGCCTCAGTACTCACAACAGCCTCAATACTCTCAACAGCCTCAATACTCTCTACAGCCTCAATACTCACAACAGCCTCAGTACTTTCTACAGCCTCAGTACTCTCTACAGCCTCAATACTCTCTACAGCCTCAGTACTCTCTACAGCCTCAATACTCACAACAGCCTCAATACTCTCTACAGCCTCAATACTTCCAAACCTCAGTGCTTCCACAACCACAGTACTCTCTACAGCCTCGATACTCTCTGGAGCCTCAATACTCTCTACAGCCTCGATACTCTCTACAGCCTCAATACTCTCTACAGCCTCAATACTCTCTACAGCCTCAATACTTTCTACAGCCTCAATACTCTCTGCAGCCTTAATACTCTCTGCAGCCTCAATACTCTCTACAGCCTCAATAATAGCAACAGCCTCAA
>NC_062536.1:20379612-20427112 GCF_022655615.1 Tachysurus fulvidraco
CTTTTCAATCAAATATACAGATATAAACCTGAAAGGACATGTTAGCTAAATTTTGGCTAGCTACAAAATTTAATGTTAGACCATAACAACATTTCCATCTACCTAGCAAGCTCGATAATCCTTAAAGTTGGCAGTTATTAAGCCTCTCATTAAGAAACCTAATTTAGATCCTAATGAACTATCAAATTACAGACCTATCTCACACCTTACGTTTATGTCTAAAATACTAGAAAAGGTTGTGTCTGTTCAACTGAGCTCCTTCTTACAGGAGAACAACATCCTTGAAGAGTTTCAGTCAGGTTTCAGGCCCCATCATAGCACAGAAACTGCACTTGTTAAAGTTACAAACGACTTGTTCTTAGCTTCGGACCAAGACTGTATGTCACTATTAGTTCTACTTGACCTTAGTGCTGTTTTTGACACTATAACCACAACATTCTTCTAGATCGCTTACAATATTACACAGGTATTCATGGTCAGGCTTTAAGCTGGTTTAGATCCTACCTGTCTGATCGATACCAGTTTGTAGAATTAAATGGTGAATCCTCCAGTTAACTACCAGTTAATTATGGGGTCCCTCAAGGATCAGTTCTAGGACCTCTGCTTTTCTCGATATACATGCTTCCATTAGGGAACATTATTAGAAGACATGGGATTAGTTTCCATTGTTATGCTGATGACACACAGTTATATATCTCATCAGATGAATTTGCTGAATTGTCCAAATTAACTCAGTGCCTTAGAGAGATAAAAGACAGAACTCTTAGACAGAAATACTACTTATCTGTCCAAAAACCAGTGCACAGAAACTCTCACAACTTAACTCCCATTTAGAGGGATGTACTGTTACTAGTAGCTCGACAGTGAAAGACCTGGTGTTTATTAGACAGTAACTTGTCTTTTAAAAATCATATCGCCCATACTACCAAAACAACCTTCTTCCACCTTAGGAATATCACCAAGCTGAGAAACATCCTGTCTGTATCTGATGCTGAGAAGCTAGTTCATGCCTTCATGACCTCTAGACTGGACTATTGTAATGCATTACTAGGTGGTTGTCCTGCATCTTTAATAAATAGGTTACAGTTAGTCCAAAATGCAGCTGCCAGAGTTCTCACTAGGACAAGAAATTATGACCATATAACCCCAATGTTATCATCTCTACACTGGCTACCTGTTAGAAGTTTAGAACTGATTACAAACTGCTGCTACTTACGTACAAGGCTCTTAATGGTTTAGCTCCCATGTATCTAACTAGTCTTCTAACACGTTACAATCCTTCACGCTCTCTGAGATCACAAAACTCAGGACTTCCCAGAATATCTAAGTCTACTAAATTTGGTAGAGCATTTACTTATCTCTCTCCCAAACTTTGGAATAGTCTTCCTGATAGTGTTCGGGGCTCAGACACACTTTCCCAGTTTAAATGTAGATTAAAGACTCATCTCTTTAGTCAGGTGTACACATAATACATCCAATATATTGTGCTCTATTACATCTGACTTGCAAATATTATGAACAGCAGCTACATTAATTCCTCTCCACTGCTTCTCTCTGTACCCATCCCGAGGCATCCAGAAATTGTACCAGCTCTGATCGTCTTCCATGCAACGAAGACTGAGATGAGGCCGACTCTGTGAGAATCCTGAGACATCTACAGATCTACCAGCTCCAGTTAGACTCTGCTATACTAAAGAGGAGATGTGATGTGAACACCATGTGGTCTTTTACACCAATACAACATTTATCAGACTGTATATATATAATCACACCCCAAGTGTCACCCAGATGAGGATGAGGTTCCCTTTTGAGTCTGGTTCCTCTCAAGGTTTCTTCCTTTACCATCTAAGGTAGTTTTTCCTCCCCACAGTCACCTTTATTGCTCTCCTGTAAGAAGGAGCCCAGTTGAACAGACACAAACTTTTCTAGTATTTTAGACGTGATGTGAAATAGGTCTGTAACTAATGCTAGCACACAGGGCATGGACCTGCTGTATATAACGTTATACATTTAAGTCTAAGTACATTTAAGTTTATACTGAAGATTTAGCTTCAGATTTAATTTTTGTAAAAGTTCTTAAACAGAAGTGTTTCTTTATAAAAAAAAAAAACTGTATAATGTACTATTCAATGAACTATAATGACAGAAACCCTACAGCTAGTTAAATTAGGCTAGGTAACTAATTCATTGCTAAACTATAGTTTGCCATTTGCTAGAAAGAATAAAACACTTTATATATCAAAAATTTACGACTTTACATAGTCAGCGTGTGTATTTTATATATATATATATATAGTCTTTATAATTAAAATCTGAGTTTATTCATAGTTTAAATTAAAAAGTCAACATGCTAACATTGGCTAGAAATGCTAAAACAGGGTAAATCTTGCTGTCTTTATGTATTGTAAGTGTAAATTGCTTGTTATCACGCTGGGAAAAGGAGCGATTTCTCACCTGTCGTATATAAAATCATGGCAAGTGTTGGAGGAAATTCTGACCTTTAATTCAACAAGCAGAAATTGGCAGGTGGAGCTGCGAGCGATCGCTGGGCTGGCGTGTGAAAAGCTCTTAATGCTGCAGTGCTGGCTGTGTTTCCAGCTGAATGTACGCTCAATAATGACACCCTGACCTTCAAGTTCACCCTGAAGTCAATAGTGACGGCGAGAAAAAAAAGAGGCCAGAGATAAGAGAGGACTTATTCCACGGCTACACAAAGAGCGAGACGTTACGACGCATTTGTTCAATAGCCCACGCTTCAATGTGTGAAACGGCCAGAGGATATCAGATTAACGTCAGCAAAGCGGGGACTTTTCACTGATAATGAATATTATTATCATTTCTCTTCTCTATTCTACTGCAGACATGTTCATTTATACAAGCTAAAGACTTTCTACCAGCTTTAACACAAATGATATAGAACTTATTTCAATTATATCACCAGTCAGATGCCTTCACTGTTTCTGAGATTATATAGAATTACCTAAAGGTTAGATTTATACAGTATAGTGAGTCCTGTATAAGGTCAAACAGATAACAATACCATCGTTTTACTCCACATATTACTAGAAAATATATTTACTAACAGAATTACACAAAGATTACAAAGTCCACAGAGATATTTATATTAAACTGTAAGCTGATGTTGTTTCTTATTGTGTATATTAACATATTGTGTATATTAACATATTGTGTATATTAACATTAACTTCAGTTAAACTGAAACTGATAAATGACTTACACATAAATACAATTTTGAGTCATTCATTCATTCATTTCCTACCGCTTATCCGAACTTCTTGAGCCTGTGCCTATCTCAGGCGTCATCGGGCATCGAGGCAGGATACACCCTGGACAGAGTGCCAACCCATCACAGGGCACACACACACTCTCATTCACTCACACACTCACACACTACGGACAATTTTCCAGAGATGCCAATCAACCTACCATGCATGTCTTTGGACCGGGGGAGGAAACCGGAGTACCCGGAGGAAACCCCCGAGGCACGGGGAGAACATGCAAACTCCACACACACAAGGTGGAGGTGGGAATCGAACCCCCGACCCTGGAGGTGTGAGGCGAACGTGCTAACCACTAAGCCACCGTGACCCCCAATTTTGAGTCATTATTATAAATTAATGTTGTTCGCTCTTCAGGCACTTTATTAGGAACGCCTGCTCAGTCACAGTTTTCTCATCAGCCAATCAGGTGGCAGCAGCAAGCATCATATCCTGCAGATAGAAATGTCAGCTGCTCCATCAACCATCAGAATGAGGAAAACGTCTGATCGCAGTCTGATCTTTTGACCATGGTGTGGTTGTTGAAGCCGGTCAGGCTGGTTAGAGAGTTTCAAATATAATAAATAAAACATTAATGAATATAAAAAGAAAACTTTAATAATAAAAAAAAGACACAGATTTATTACGATTTTCACCACACAACACAACACTTTAAATCCGGCAAATCGCCATGGTAACCTTAACACAGCCTTACCGCTGTTGCTAGAGGTTCGTAGTGGGTGTTTTACAGGCTGCTGCTGCCTTACACTGATGGATGTACTCCGACATGTTCAGATGGCCATTTGTGGTCATCAGTGTGTTTGGAGTGTGTTTTGCACCTGGAAGACAGTCGTCACACACACTGCACAGCAAATGATCCTGCGCTCGACCAGAGCCGTCCAAATTCACTCGCTTGTTAATGGAAAATGATGAGCGGTGACTTTCTCCACCGCCACCTTGAGTCTCTCTCTCTCTCTCTCTCTCTCTCTCTCTCTCTCTCTCTCTCTCACACACACACACACACACACACACACACACACACACACACACACACACACACACACACACAAAACTTCCTGCAGTTTTTTGCATAATGACTAGACACTGCATGCTGATCTATCTGTCCTGACCTGCTGCTATAAAAAATCAACATAAAAACGAATCCACGTCGAGCCGTTCAGTCACAAAACCAACAAGGTGAGTTTGTGTGTTAGGTTGTTAACTCCGATACGGTTTTGTGTGTGTTTCTTCTCTGTGTGTATGAGAGCTGAGCAGTGCTGCTGCACTACAGGGGGAGGCTAGAAAACAGAATTACACCTGTGTCACTCTGGAAGGCTGAGATAGAAAATAAAAGTTCAAACTTGTCAGCTTTCTGAGTGGGATGCTCTTGAACTTGTCACACCAATCACAGTTCTGGCAAGAACCGGCTTGTTACCAGATAAACATCACCAGAGGTTCCAGGAGCCGATGCTGGCGAATCGAGATGAGTTCACCGAACGTTCTGCTCGACTAAGGCCCTAAGAAGTCTCACTTTCAAGATACCACAACCACATGACTGTGTTTGCAAACCCAGACCCTGTCACCCCCCACACCCAGAACCCCACACATCAACTGGGGCAGATTCACAGAAAAGAATTATTTTCAGTATCAAGTCAAGGAGCTTTTATTGTCATTTCAACCATATACTGTATACCTGTTGCACTACACAGTGACATGAGACAATGTTTCTCCAGGATCACGGTGCTACATAGAACAAAGACAGAGCTATAAGGACTTAGTAAGTGCAGGACAGGACAAACAAGACAGACAGGACAGTGCAGGACAAAAAACGACAAGACAATACACAAAAGACAATAAACAGAAACTAATGTAAATACCGTATATTTAACAATATTGCGTGTGCAGTAATACTAGAATGAACACAGTGTTATAGCAGCAGGTCCTTGAGATAATGTAAAGTTTTGGGCAAAACAGCAAACGACTGAAATGTGAGACAGAATGTGTGCAAAGGTGTGCAAAACAGCATGTAGACAGTTTGATGGATGTATATTGGAATTGTGTGTATTTGGTGTAGGTCTGTGCAGTCCATACAGGGGATGTGTGTGTGTGTGTGTGTGTGTGTGTGTGTGTGTGTGTGTGTGTGTGTGTGTGTGTGTGTGTATTGTGCTCAGTACAGTTCAGTTCAGTTATTAAGGAGTCTGATGGCTTGTGGAATAAAACTGTTACACAGTCTGGTCGTGAAGCCCGGATACTTTTTTATCCGGTGAAGAGTGTGTGTGAGGGGTGTGTGGGGTGAAGTGTGTGTGTGAGGGGTGTGTGGGGTGAAGAGTGTGTGTGAGGGGTGTGTGGGGTGAAGAGTGTGTGAGGGGTGTGTGGGGTGAAGAGTGTGTGAGGGGTGTGTGGGGTGAAGAGTGTGTGTGAGGGGTGTGTGGGGTGAAGAGTGTGTGTGAGGGTTGTGTGGGGTGAAAAGTGTGTGTGAGAGGTGTGTTGGGTGAAGAGTGTGTGTGAGGGGTGTGAGTGGTGTGTGGGGTGAAGAGTGTGTGTGAGGGGTGTGTGGGGTGAAGAGGGTGTGTGAGGGGTGTGTGGGGTGAAGAGTGTGTGTGAGGGTTGTGTGGGGTGAAAAGTGTGTGTGAGAGGTGTGTTGGGTGAAGAGTGTGTGTGAGGGGTGTGAGTGGTGTGTGGGGTGAAGAGTGTGTGTGAGGGGTGTGTGGGGTGAAGAGTGTGTGTGAGGGGTGTGTGGGGTGAAGAGAGTGTGTGAGTGGTGTGTGGGGTGAAGAGTGTGTGTGAGGGGTGTGTGGGGTGAAGAGTGTGTGTGAGGGGTGTGTGGTGTGTTGGGTGAAGAGTGTGTGTGAGGGGTGTGTGGGGTGAAGAGTGTGTGTGAGGGGTGTGTGTGAGGGGTGTTTGGGCTCATCAGCAGTTAATGGTCCATCAGCTGGACATGTGCTGTACACCGGTGGTTCCTGCCCTGGCAGAAATGTCTGCTAATGAATCCACCATCCAGCCCAAAGGTGAAGTGGCAGCACCTTTAGCTTTAATGCATTTTATTGGAATTGGATTTAAAAAATTAACTGCACAAATTTGACCCTTTTCCTTTGGACTTTTTGGGGAATTTTATATGATGATTTTATTAATGATAATCGTATAACTCAGTGGTTTTCCAGGTTTCTACAACAGGTCTCATCCTGCACATACTCATGTCTCAGCCCAGCCTTAATGAAATGTATTACTATAAATCTGTCTGGGTTTCATTATAAATGCCGATAGTAATTACAGACATTTGTGCTCGAGCTTATTGCCACCAGGCCGTGAGCCACAAGCTGCAGTGTTCATGCCCCCCATTGCAGTCCTCGCTCCGCTTACAAACTGTACTGACAGAAATATTCATCGCTGTGTTGTGTTCAGTCGACTACAGGCTCCGAAAATGTAAATCCCAGAGCAGTGCCTGGTTTATGGGCCACAGCGGCAGTTGGATTTACTGCAGAATTAGTGGGATGTGCAGTATAAGTGGTCTCGGTGCTCTGGTGCTTTATAAAATCTTTAACCTTGGTGTGGAAATCGAGTGAATTTTACACATCAGAGGTATAAAATAATTAAATATGGGTCAAGTGAGACCTGTTTTGTGGTTCACTTTATAATGTAACTCCAGTCTTACTGCTGTCTTGTAAACGTGTTCACAGAATGAACGGTGGATATTAAGGCGAGAAATAAAGCCTTAAACTGCTAAAATGAAGCTGTCGTTCATAATAAACACCATTTTAGGTTTAAGGGTTTACTTTTTATGGTGTTTACAAAATTGTGTCTGTCTTTGTGTTTTGTCCAAATGAAGATGAGGAACGTGTGTGCATGTGGAGAGAGAATAAGGGAAGTGAAAATGAGAAAAGAAAGAGTAAAGAGCAGAGAGAGAGAGAGAGAGAGTGATGTGTGTATGAGAGAGATGAATGAGTGTGACTCCTCGGAGGACAGAAGGTCTCTCAGCAGCAGCTGACTGCCTGTGTTTGTGCATGTCTGGCAGCATTAGCACCAGCTGTACCCTCCACAGTGCCCTTCAGAACTGCCCTTTCCTCCACAGAGACCTGGACTAAACCCAACCGCAGCCCACAAAGAGCTGAGTCAAAAATCACACTTCAAAAACAAAACAATACACAAAACCCAGCAAGTACAGAAACACAATATCGTCATGCTGTTCAGCAAACACCAGCCTCACAAACACCAGCCAAACAAACACCAGCCTCACAAACACCAACCACACAAACACCAACCTCACAAACACCAGCCACACAAACACCAGCCTCACAAACACCAACCACACAAACACCAGCCACACAAACACCAATCACAAAAACACCAACCACAAACACCAGCCTCACAAACACCAGCCTCACAAACACCAGCCTCACAAACACCAGCCATACAAACACCAACCACACAAACACCAGCCACACAAACACCAATCACACAAACACCAACCACAAACACCAGCCACACGAACACAAACCACACAAATACGAACCACACAAACACAAATCACACAAAAACCAACCATTCAGCCATGGATATACAGTTACACAGCAGACCTACCACAGGGCTAGTGATCACAATTTTCACTATTAAATGGAGCTACATTTAGGAGATCATCTCTGTGATGACAATCAATGACAATGGCCTAAATACATCTGCCCTAGTTACACACGTGGACAAAACTGTTGGTACCCTTTGGTCAATGAAAGAAAAATTCTATGAGTGTTAACCAATGAAAGTCAGACATTGCTTTACAACCATGCTTCAATGGAATTATTAAAAAAAATGAACTCATGAAACAGGTCTAGACAAAAATGATGGTACCCCTAGAAAAGACTGTGACCAAAGGGACGTGTTAATTCAAGGTGCCCAAGCACATCAACCCAAGCACATCAACCCTTAAAAACTGCCCCTAGATTACAGACACCGGCACAAATGAGGCTCATTAACTCCGTCAGTACAGACCAACCCAAAAAACATCAGCAAACCGATATCAGCTTGCAAACACCAGATAAAAGCACTGGCTCAAAAATAACTACTCTAACTTATCTGTCTTATAATACTGCCCAGCTAACATAATACTGCCCAGCTAACATAATACTGCCCAGCTAACATAATACTGCCCAGCTAACAGAATACTGCCCAGCTAACATCTGCCCCTAAAACACTCACACTGGAGTACAAACAACATAGCAGAAATAAGCCTCAGAAACTCTGTACACTAACACAAAAACACTGGATAATAAACACCAGCCCAAAAAAACACATCCACCTAAAGCCCAAACCCTGGTCCACAAACATGACACAAAACACCAGCCCAAAAAATGTAACCCATCCACAATACAGAAACACACACACCAGCATTAAACACTGGCTTAAGAACCCTGGAGAAAAAGACATAAGTGTACACAGACCAGCACAAAAACAAGTTTAGTAAAAACAAGGCACAACATGTCAGAGATACAAACTCCTAAATCTGCAGTGTCTACAGCCAGCATCTGCCGAGCAGACAAACTAAATACTGCCCTTTACTCAACACTGTTCCAACAGCAAGCCAGACCGATTCTACGCTAAACAACTAAACACAGCAACGAGCAATGTTCATTTTCATTTTCCACAGTAACCAGATCCAGTTGGAGCTACAGTTATATGAACTGACCAGAGAATTGGTCAGAAGGTTTGTAGAATGGGGGAAGAAAGGATCAACCCGGCTGAGGCATAAAGCTAATCCCAGCAGAAAGACAGGGCTAAAGATACCAAGCCTGAAACACTGACCCCAAAATGATCAGTCATACAGCATTCAGTAAAACGTTTCTGACACTGGCACATAGGCCATGAGGCTGTCATGATGAAATGAAAAGAGAGAGATTTTTATTTAATTGAAAGTGAGTGAATGGGTGAGAGAGAGAGAGAGAGAGAGAGAGAGAGAGAGAGAGAGAGAGAGAGAGAGAGAGAAAGAGAGAGAGAGAGGTCTGTCGTACAGATCAGTGAAGTCCCATCAGGGAGCAGGACACGTGGCTGTCATTTTGTCTGATGGATGAAGTGACACCAGGTCTGAGCTCCTGTCATCAGCCAGCCTGAGAGTGGAAGATGAGGAGGTGGCTGCTGATCCATTTCCTGACCGATGCTCCAGTGTAAGCATGAGTGGGCATCAGCGCTGCCTGTCAAAGCAGCTCAGGGGATGAAATGCAGGGAAAGAACAAATGGGAAAGGGAGAGATAGACATGTAGGTAATGCCAAAGAGCGTGCCAAAGGTATATTACCTTTATAATACATCAATGCACTTTCATAAGGAGCACCAAATGCAGTCTCTCTGCCCAATGGACCATTATACTGTACAGCCCCAACAACCTCACACAGGTCACCCTGCAACGGTGCACATGCCGGAGGTCAGAGGGTGGTCCTGTATAGCAAGAAGTAGGACCTCCTTAACGTGTTGATGAACTTCTACATAAGTCTCATTAACTTGGGCATCTACGGATCACCTAACACAAGCAGAAATACACGGCATGAAAGTAACAACTAAAAAGGCCCATATAATTACAACATAATGTAAAATCGAATAACCCCAACTACCCCAGATAGAGGAGAATCGTTTAAACCATGAGTAGCATGAGTCCTACTCTGAAGAACCACTTCTCTCATAGCCTTTAATTCAGCAATGACTAACTGTAGAGCTTGTACATTATCGATGGCTAAGTTTAAAAGCATGTAAGTAAAGCCATTTATTTTGTTAAGAGTGGCTGTGGCGCTCCTACAAGGATCCGCTGCACCAGTCCAGGGTGTATCCTTCATACTATCTAGGAACATAACAGCTAATGGGGTCAAGAGGCACAGAGGACCAAAGATTAGACATTTGCCGTAGGTTCTGTGTCTTATCAGAGACAGTAGAGACAACAAAGTCTGGATAGCAGCACCCTGTCCAGTCTTAATGGTGAGGTATGCTAATTGCTGCATACACGCAAAACACTGTTGAGGTCATAAAACAGAAAGGGAGAAATATTCCATTGTGGCCATCAAGAGAAGGAGGAAAAACCTTTGTCATTAATAAAACAAGACAATCTGTGCCCTCTTCAATGCCCTCTTCAATGCCCTGTTCAATGCCCTCTTCCTGTGTTGTCACATCTAAGCAGGTTTTGAAATAAACATGAGAAAAACGTACCGATTCCTCCAATAAAACAAGCAACAACAACAACAACAAACTTCACAATCAAAATTGTTGAACCTAAAAAAATCACAAACTCTGCTGCTCAAATACTTCATCAGAAACACATAATCACAACACCGAACCAGATACTATAGGTTTAAAAGCAAGAGAAAACACCCCAAACCCTAATGACCACGCTCTGTCTCTGGCCCTCTCTCAGATGTTCTGGGAGGATGTTTTTGGTGGTGGTGATCATCAGCTGCTGCCTGTTTAGAAACAACAGATAAAGCTATTGAAGTTAAATCAGCCTTCATTCCTGGAGGGATGTGATTTCGTCTCCTCATTGATCTGCTGTTTAGGAGTTAACAGCTTCCTCACAGATGCCAGTGAGGATGTCTGATAAACACCTGATCAAATCTGAGCTCACGTCTCACCGAGGAAGAAAACGGAGAACGATGAAGACGAACAAGAGGAAGGTGCCGAAAGATGTTTCTGTGCTGTTAGATTTAAATAAACAATTCTAAAAGTATTAGAAGTGATAGAAGACTGAAGTGTCCTCATGAGGCTAAACGGCATCATCCCAAAGGTGAAGACAGTGAAACCCCGAAGCCGGAATCACTTCCTCTGCTATGCTTATTTTTAATACTGAACAACAACCGTGCCAGATTTGTGTCTCAGCAGGGAGTCACTATCACTCTGTGGTCTGTTGTTAGTGGGCGTCGCCTGGGCATAGGTTTATTTTAGGTTCTTAAGAGGAGCTGAAGCAGATTTATATAGCTTCTGCAGTTAACTGGATAAACACTACTGAAATAAAATGGTAGTCAGTGTAAAATGTGATGAACAACATGCACTGGTTGGTCTGAGGAACAAGGAATTATTTGAGTCAGCTGCTTGGATTAGTCACTTTACAGCATCACACCTAATTTACATAGAATTGGGAGACATAACCACTAAACCACAGAAATAAAACCACACCACTGTTTGCTAGGTACTAATAGGCCACATAATCTAACAACATAAACTTATATGTTTACTAATAACTCAATCATTCATTTCCTATCGCTTAACAGAACTTCTCGGGTCACGGGGAGCCTGTGCCTATCTCAGGCGTCATCTGGCATCGAGGCAGGATACACCCTGGACGGAGTGCCAACCCATCACAGGGCACACACACACACACACACTCCACACACACAAGGCGGAGGTGGGAATCGAACCCCCAACCCTCGAGGTGTGAGGCGAACACGCTAACCACTAAGCCACCGTGCCCCCCTTACCAATAACTAATTAGTACTAATTACTAATAGCTCATCTGCATAGTAAGAACTTCTGACAATCTTTAATAAATCAGAACATCTCCCTGGTGCTGCTAACTTCTTTCTATCATCGGGACATTCTTCAAGGTAAAATCCGAAGCCGTGGTTTATACCAGAGTTTTGTGAAGATTTAACAGCGTGCGAGTTGGTGACACGTGCAGGACTTCACGGTGGGTTCTGCTGTTTCACTCAGGAGGCTAATTGTGTGACACGGATGACAGAAAAATCTCATTTTCTGTTCTTTCCTCCGCGTTAGGGTGTTAATGCCAATGTTCAGACAGCATGTAATACATTTAGGCTTGTGTTAGCAGAGACGGAACAGTGCTCCTGATTAAGCCTGTTTGGGTTTTACAGTACATGTGCTTTCTAAAATCCTAATATTAAGGGTGCTATTACTTTTTTCACTCTACAGTATGGTGTACTTTTTTCTTTCAGCTCCAGGCTTTGTGTAGATAATATCTTCTTTTGTCAGGTGGAAATGGAGCTTTGCAAACAGGAAATTACTAAAATGTCTTCGCCCTCATCATCCAATCAGACAGAGGCTTCTTCTGATCAAAACATCAGATAAATATAAAGAGGGACAAGCACAAAAGATCAGATATGACCTTCACTAAATCGTTGACCACCACTGCTCCTAATAACCCCTCACTGATCTCCAACACTCATTAACGACCAATTACTGATTATAAACACTCATTAACGACCAATTACTGATTATAAACACTCATTAACGACCGATTACTGATTATAAGCACTCATTAATCAATCACTGATCACCAACAAAATCAGACTTGATAAATCAGAAAATACGGCATTTATAGTTCAATCTTTTATCTATTGGGAATCACAAAACATCCATGAAACACATGAAATCCAGTGAAAATATTCAGTTCTTAATTACCGAGCCGAGGTGTTTACAGTGCAGCAGAATAACAGCCAGATCAGTGGACCAAGGGTCGAGTCAATTTATTGTCATGTCTACCATATATAGCTGTCGCAGTACACAGTGACATGAGACAGCGTTCCTCCAGGACCATGAAGCTACATTAAACAAAGACAGATCTGAGTAAGTAAGTTACTCCTAGGCACATACATGTCTTGAGATGTGGTAGCCTCATTGTGGGATGTGGTAGCCTCATTGTGGGATGTGGTAGCCTAGTTGTGGGATGTGGTAGCCTAGTTGTGGGATGTGGTAGCCTCGTTGTGGGATGTGGTAGCCTCATTGTGGGATGTGGTAGCCTAGGTGTGGGATCTGGTCGCCTAGTTGTGGGATGTGGTAGCCTCGTTGTGGGATGTGGTAGCCTCGTTGTGGGATGTGGTAGCCTTGTTGTGGGATGTGGTAGCCTCATTGTGGGATGTGGTAGCCTAGTTGTGGGATGTGGTAGCCTCATTGTGGGATGTGGTAGCCTCATTGTGGGATGTGGTAGCCTAGTTGTGGGATGTGGTAGCCTCATTGTGGGATCTGGTAGCCTAGTTGTGGGATGTGGTAGCCTTGTTGTGGGATGTGGTAGCCTAGGTGTGGGATGTGTTAGCCTCATTGTGGGATGTGGTAGCCTCGTTGTGGGATGTGGTAGCCTAGTTGTGGGATGTGGTAGCCTCATTATGGGATGTGGTAGCCTAGTTGTGGGATGTGGTAGCCTCGTTGTGGGATGTGGTAGCCTCATTGTGGGATGTGGTAGCCTAGTTGTGGGATGTGGTAGCCTCATTGTGGGATGTGGTAGCCTAGTTGTGGGATGTGGTAGCCTAGTTGTGGGATGTGGTAGCCTCATTGTGGGATGTGGTAGCCTCATTGTGGGATGTGGTAGCCTACTTGTGGGATGTGGTAGCCTCATTGTGGGATGTGGTAGCCTAGTTGTGGGATGTGGTAGCCTCATTGTGGGATGTGGTAGCCTAGTTGTGGGATGTGGTAGCCTCATTGTGGGATGTGGTAGCCTAGTTGTGGGATGTGGTAGCCTCGTTGTGGGATGTGGTAGCCTCATTGTGGGATGTGGTAGCCTAGGTATGGGATCTGGTAGCCTAGTTGTGGGATGTGATAGCCTTGTTGTGGGATGTGGTAGCCTAGGTGTGGGATGTGGTAGCCTCATTGTGGGATGTGGTAGCCTCGTTGTGGGATGTGATAGCCTAGTTGTGGGATGTGGTAGCCTCGTTATGGGATGTTGTAGCCTCGTTGTGGGATGTGGTAGCCTCGTTGTGGGATGTGGTACCCTAGTTTTGGGATGTGGTAGCCTCGTTGTGGGATGTGGTAGCCTCGTTGTAGGATGTGGTAGCCTCGTTGTGGGATGTGATAGCCTCGTTAAGGTGTTGGGCTACCAATCTGAAGGTTGTGAGTTCGATCCCTATGTCCACCAGGTTCCCACTGCTGGGCCCCTGAGCAAAGCCCTTAACCCTCAATTGCTCAGTTGTATGAAAATGAGATAAAATGTAAGTCACTCTGGATATAAGGGCGTCTGTCTTTTGTCCTGCACTGTCTTCTTGTCTTGTGTCTCACACTGTGTACACCAGGTTGTACAGATACACTTTATGTGACTAGGACTAACTTACTTCAGTCCTTATCTCTGTGTTGTTCATGTAGCTCCCTGGTCCTGGGGGACATCGTGTCATGTCACTGTGTCCTGTGTCACATGTATATGGTGTAAAGGACAATAAAAGCTTCTGGACTTGACTTTAATATTAAATGGTAATTAAATTATATGAACATTATGAAAGTGATGAACATTTATTAGGCAAATCTAACGTAATATACATACAAACATGTACAACATTTCCGATCAATAGTTAGTGCCCCCCCCTTCCAGGTGTGGAAATGGACCATTCCAGTGTTGTGGTAGTTAGCGTGGGCACTCACGTGCGAGTCACGGACACAAAGACACCCTGTAATTTTCCACATATAGCTTCAGTATAATCTCTCATTGAAACACACAAAATGTTCAGTAAGAATCTCTGTGTGTGTCTGTTGTGTGTGTGTGTATTTGTGTGTCTATGTGTGTTTCTGTGTGTGTGTGTGTGTGTGTGTGTGTGTGTGTGTGTGTGTTTCTGTGTTTTTGTGTGTGTTTGTTTGTGTGTATGGCTGTGTGTGTGTTACTGTGTTTGTGTGGCTGTGTGTGTGTGTATTTGTGTGTCTATGTGTGTTTCTGTGTGTGTGTTTGTGCGTGTGTATGGCTGTATGTGTGTTTGTGTGTATAGGTGTGTGTTACTGTGTTTGTGTGTCTGTGTGTGTCTGTGTGTTTCTGTGTGTGTGTTTGTGCGTGTGTATGGCTGTTTGTGTGGCTGTGTGTGTGTGTGTATTTGTGTGTCTATGTGTGTTTGTGTGGCTGTGTGTGGCTGTGTGTTTCTGTGTGTGTGTTTGTGTGTGTGTGTGTGTGTGTGTGTGTGTGTGTGTGTGTGTGTTTGTGTGTCTATGTGTGTTTGTGTGGCTGTGTGTCTGTGTGTTTCTGTGTGTGTGTTTGTGCGTGTGTATGGCTGTTTGTGTGGCTGTGTGTGTGTGTGTATTTGTGTGTCTATGTGTGTTTGTGTGGCTGTGTGTTTCTGTGTGTGTTTGTGTGTGTGTGTGTTTGTGTGTCTATGTGTGTTTGTGTGGCTGTGTGTCTGTGTGTTTCTGTGTGTGTGTTTGTGTGTGTGTATGGCTGTGTGTGTGTGTGTGTGTATGTGTTTGTGCGTGTGTGTGTGTTTCTGTGTGTGTTACTGTGTGTGTGTTATTGTGTGTATGTGTGTTTGTGTGTGTGTTTGTGTGTGTATAGCTGTGTTTGTGTGTGTGTGTGTGTGTGTGTGTGTGTGTAAGGGGCGTTGGCGTTCTCAGCAGACGTGTGAAAGTGCTATAATTTCACCTGCCAGTAAAACTGTAGTTTATCAGCGTCTAATTCACAGGCCGCTGCTTTCACGCCACATTCACAGAATAAACTCAATAACAATTTCATCTCATTTTCAGACTTTCAGCCGATTCTGTTTCAGCCTTCAGTAAACAAAGGTGAAGTGAGAGATGGAGAGAAGAACAGAGCATCGAGCTGCTGCTCCTCAGCAACATGAAGACGTCGCTGTCTTTCCATAAAGAATAACAACACTGAGACACTGTGAGTAGAGATGAAGAGCTACATCACATCACATCACATCATATCACCATCCACATGGAGAATCTCTGTAATACACCACAAGGAGGTGGGGGAGGAGGAAGAGGAGAGCTATCTCAGGATTGATTTATTGTAGAAAATCTTGAGAACATGACAGTTTCCTGACGTAAACTTATCGTAGCATGTTTATTATTATATCCAGAATTCTCAGTTACTAACTCAGTTTAATTAGCAGCTTCTTTTTTATCAGTAAACTTTAGTAAAACTTTTAACTAAAGTACAAATAAATAAATATTTTACATTTGTTCCCTTTGTTTAAGTCAATTTTACTTATTTATTTCAAGCAAGAGAACTGAGCTCATTTACCATTACTAACACTAACACACACACACACACACACACACACACACACACACACACACACACACACACACACACACACAAACATGGACACACACACACAAACATGGACACACACTTAAGCCCCCGTCGTTGTGCTTCTACTCTCAGCCAATCACAGCGCACTCTTCACTGACCAATCAGAAGAGTTGGAGTACTCACAGCTTTACTCACAGGGACACGTCATCACACACAGTCACACAGCTACAGACTGAACTCTGGTGTGATGCCGCCCCCTGCTGGAGCTGAGCAGGAAGTGGAGCAGAAATCATTTTATCATGTAAATAATTTATGAAACGTTTAATATATATATATATATAAACCACATACAATAATTGAAAAATAATGTAAAGCATTTAAAAATATAAATGCTGAGAAAAAGAAAGAAAGAAAGAAAGAAAGAAAGAAAGAAAGAAAGAAAGAAAGAAAGAAAGAAAGAGAAAAAGAGAGAAAAATATTACCTGAACTAAACTTTCTCTAATATGATGTTTATCATTAAATGTTTAAAATACTTAAAATGTGTGGTATATAAATGTAAAATTAATCAAATCTTCATTAACAAACCAAAAAAAAAACTGTTATTAATTGAAGATAAAGAATGACCCAAAACAAATAATCATAAAAATCTAAAATAGTTTTATTGTTATTTTCCTGTACATGATGTTTATCTCGTGTTCAGTGGTGTATCAGATGATGATGACAGGTTTGTTGTCCGACTCGTTATTTAATCCACAGACACAACGGCAGCCTTCAGTGACACCAAACTCCATTTATTCAGATTTTACAAAGACTACAAAATTCTCCAGATGATTTTAAACCGCAGTCTCTTAATATTTACATGATATGTTACTTACAAATGTACAAAATATAAAACATTTACGCACCAAAATCAAACCAGAATTAATGTAACTCTCGCACAGAGACAGAGAAGCGACTACACACAAACAAACAAGACAAGAACACTGACATGTTACATCAGCATTATTATTATTATTATTATTATTATTATTATTATTAAATCTAAAATCTGGATTTTTTGGGAGAGAAAATAATCATTCAAAATTATTCTGATTAAAAAATTAAAAAAAAAGAATTTATTTGGATATAAATCTAAAATAAATAATAAAGTGGTGGAGACTGAAGAGGTTATTAAAGGTCAAAAGTCCAATCCAGGTGAACTTTTACCTCAGGTTCCTTTATTAAAATGAGAGAGGTTGCAGTGCATGATGGGAAATCCCTACACTGTAACCGAAGGAGTGTTAAAATACTTGGACGAGTTTCCAAGTCTAAAATCTACAATCGCTCCTGAAGAAACGTCACGTTTCTGTCTGTAAATTATTTAATCCCTTAAACTTCTGAAGTGAAGATTAAAGTCCAAACTTATGTTTAATCACAAGATCAGAGTCATTAGTCTGTGGCATGAAGTCGACTCTGTTCACTGAATCACCGTGCAGTACAATTCAGGGTAGAAATGCAACTTTACAAACTTTACAACACTCACAAAACCACCACAAAGGAAAGGAGTGAAAGTTAAACAGAGAAAAAAAAATCAGACCAGTAAAAGAGTAAAAAAATTCAATCCAGCTCAATTTTTTTTTCACTCGAATTTTAGTGATTTATATTTTTGGGAACGAATCTGAATTCAAAATTGTAAACGTCGTGAAGTTTTATTTTCTGTGTTGTTGCTTTGTCTGTGTGAAACTGGAGATTAAAAAAATGTATTTAAGAAAAAAAATGTAAATATTAAAATAAATGAACGCAGGAATGTTTCGTGTCATTTCGCACCTTTGTGCTATTTTTTTTTAAATAAATTCAACACAGAACTTTTTTTTTTCTTCTTTAAACGTCACACCGAGGTTTTAATCACCGTTTTAAAAAAAATGTGCAGAAATTTTTTACAATTTCGTAAAAAAAAAAAACAAAGAAAAACAAAACACAAAATGTTGCGCTATCGCAGGATGTATCACAGGATGTATCGCAGGATGTGCTCCGGAAACAACGGCACTGTGGGAAAGGTCAAAGGTCATTAGCACCTGGAGGATTTTGGCAGATTTTTTTTGTAAACATTTCGGGGGAAAATTTATGAACTTTATATTCAGGGATTTATTTTAAACTCCAACACAAAGCATGAGCTGCTTCTGTATTATTATTATTATTATTATTATTATTATTATTATTATTATTATTATTATTATTATTATTATTATATGAACATATTTTATTGATCAGATTTATAAAGCACCGCTTACTGAAAGCACCTTTTTACTTGTGTACATTTTTTGCGGTCACTTCAGGAGCTCGATGTTCTGAAGCTCCGTCACAGTAAAACGTCGCAGTTTTTCACCTTAGATCAAACTTTACACTCTACACTGTTTTTTCTCGACTCTTCGTGACGCGACGCTCGTCTTTGTTTACAGACATTAAACTGACGGCGTCTGGTTTTAATCTCCGTCAAAAAGAAATGTATTAAAAAATAAAATAAAATAAGAATTCAGTTTATTTTTTATAGAATTTAATGATATTTATTCAGGTTTTTATTTCTACTCTTTTTGTCTCAAGCATCAACCTGAAGGTTAAATTGCTCAAATTAAACATTTTAAATCTTTAGTAACATTTTTTTGGGAAAATGAAAAATATTTTTTATTGTTTTAAATAAAATGTAAATATGTTTAGTTAATGACTGCAGAGGAAAGCAGCACACATTCGGGGCAGGTGTAGTGAGGGGCAGGTGCAGTGAGGGCCAGGTGTAATGAGGGGCAGGTGTAGTGAGGGGGCAGGTGCAGGGAGGGGCAGGTGCAGTGAGGGGCAGGTGCAATGAGGGGCAGGTGTAATGAGGGGCAGGTGTAGTGAGGGGGCAGGTGTAGCAAGGGGCAGGTGCAGTGAGGGGCAGGTGTAGTGAGGGGCAGGTGCAGTGAGGGGCAGGTGTAATGAGGGGCAGGTGTAGTGAGGGGCAGGTGTAGTGAGGGGCAGATGTAGAAACGATCATCACTAAGATCATCTCTACACTTTAATATTTATTTCCATTTATTTGAGTTTATATTTATTAATCTCAGTAAAACCTGGGGACAGTTTGTACTTGAATAAAGTGGGCTTGATTCTGAGGTAGTGATCATGTTGTTGTTAATGCACTGAATTATAAGTATGTTGATGTAAATCTCAGGTTTCTGGTTATTCTCAGATTAGATTAAAGACTTTTATCTTTTCTTTAACACAAGTTTTTTTTTTGTTTTTAACAAAAAGCACTTTTTAAAAACAACTTTTCACTGCAGCAGAAATAAAAGTCAAACTTTACACAATAATAAAGCACCGATTTTACACATTTCTGCACCTGAAACTGGAACAATCATTTTATTTAGAAATATTTTCATAAACTATTGAGATTTTTTAGGCTTTACATTTAATTTATATACCAGATTTATTTTTCCTGATAAATGAAGCGATGAAAAAAAATCATCATAAAAAAAAAAAAAAAAAAAAAAAAGAAAGAAAGAAAAGGAAGGTGTTGTGTTCAGTGTATTTGGAAGGAAAAGTGCTTGTGAAAAGTAGATGTGAATTTTTATGGTTCTCTTCTCGAAGCAGCTGATTATCATCATAACTCCTCCATTGGCTGTGGGTGTATAGCGACATTAGCCGTTAGCATTATTAGCATTAGCATTAATAGTAAACTTTACATTGTTCTTTTGTTTTTTTTTTCTAGTGAACAATTCACAATATTTAGTTTTCTCTCTGTAGAATGAAAAATGTGCAAGACTTCAAATTCTGAACCTCACACACACACACACACACACACACACACACACACACACACACACACACACAAACGACAGAAGTAAAAACAGCATGCTAGCTAAGCAACTTGTCTTATTTGTGCTCGTCCTCAGAGTTCGGCTCGTCCCAGCTCAACTGGGATCCCATAAATTCCATATTACATCTGGTTTATTTTACTCGCGACCGGCTTCCAGGACACTGCGTCCGAAATCGAACACTCACTCGTGAGGTAACAAAAATAAAATATGCAAACGTGGCATTTATCGATTTACATTTCCGTCTTCTCTGAAAAAAGACGACGCTTTTTTCGTTTAGTTAAAATCTGCAGAAGACCTTTAGAGCTCAGCACAGTTAAGGCAGCAAAGAAGCACCGTAATCAGACTCGTCCCCTCGTCCCCTCTTCCACTGGGAATGATAATCCTAGCACTACAGCACTCCTGGTGGAGGAAAGGGAACTGCAGGCAGTGGAATTAGCGTGAATTAACGTGTGACTCGCTTCGGTTCAGGCATTAAAGTTGATCATCATTGGACTCGTTAATGCTGATGAAGTGCTTCTGCATTAGCGCAAATGAGACGAGGCTTGTGCTTGTTGGCGTACAAACGTTCACGGATTTTGGCACCGCAGCAGCACCACAGAGACTCCAGAGGGGAAAAAATGAGACCCCAGTACGTGTGACTGACGATCAGAATGTAAGTGGAATTCGTTTGTACTGTAATTGCACATTTCACCGGCGCTGGTGCTCATTCCGCTTCTCTGTCCAATCAGAAGAAAGCTAGCTCTTCCTGGTTCCTCACAGGGGGGTGGGGCTTAAAGGGCAGACTCAAGGGAGGAGTCTAGAACGTCGTCATGGTGACTGGCGCTGTCACTGTCACAGCTCTGAGTGGCACTGGAGTAGTTAGCAGCTTCCTGTAGCCTCATTAGCATATTCATCTAAAGGGGAGGAGCCAAAGACAGAAAGAAACATACAGGTAAAATTGTTAACACAGATTATACACGACAACTACACACATTCAGTACCGTCTGTGTGTGTGTATGTGTGTGTGTGTGACAGATGGAGGAGGTGTTTTAGAGAACTGATGTGAACAATAAGCACCATGTTACACCAAATAAACAACACTTTAAACCAAAGAAACACCACTTAACACCACATAAGCACTAATAATGTCAATTAAACAAAGACATTTAGTCCAAATAAACACCAAACAAACTAATAAAGTCCACTCGACACCAACACACCGTGTACACACCAATTAACACCACTTTATACTAATTAAACACCACGACACACTGCTTGTATTTCATCAGTAATAAACACCAGTGAGATTATATTACTGAGCTCAGTTCCTTAGTGTTTCACCACTGATGAAATATGACCAAATTCAGTGCTGATTACACAGCAGCATAACCCACACACACACACACACACACACACACACACACACACACACACACACACACACACACACACACACACACACACACACAGGTGTTACTAGTCTACTGTGTGCTGATGGACAAGTGATCACAGTGGAATTAGTTTATCACCTTATAATCTCTGAACGTCTGAGGAGAGACATGAGAAGAGACAGTGAGCTGAGATCAGGGTTAATGTTATTATCTCTAACTCACTAGGGCTACTGAGCCCACACTGCTGTGAAAAAGTATTGGCCCCCTCCTGGTGTAGGACAGGAGCACTGGGTCATTTCTCTTAAACAAACAACAGCCATCTCAATTCATACACACACACACACACACACACACACACACAAATACACGCACGCACACACACACACACACACACACACACACACACACACACACACACACAAACACACACATGCACACACACATACATACATACATGCACACACACACACACACAGACACACACACATACATGCACACACATACATACACACATACACATACATGCACATACACACATACACGTGCATACACACACATACATGCACACACACATACACATGCACACATACACACACATGTACACATACACACACACACACACACACACACACATACACATACATGCACACACACACACACAAACACACATACACATACATGCACACACACACCATCACACACATGCACACACACGTACAGTACACATACGCACACACCATCACACACATGCACACATACATACAATCTCACACACACACACACACACACACACACACACACACACACACACACACACACACACACACACAGATTAAAGTGTGTGTACCAGAGGGTCTCCATCGCTGTCGCTCTGTGCTGTGTGTTTGTGTGACTGTTTCGGTGAAGCTCCGTCTTTAAACGAAGTGAACGCATCGTATCCCACGTCCTCTGGCCGCAGTGGCAGCAGCGATTGGCTGTCACGCTGCAGGGGGGCGGAGCTCCATGGGGAGCTGTCAATCACCCACTTGGAGGGATCCTCCCACACAGCTCTCTTACCATAGAGCTAGAGGGAGAGACAAAGATGATGTTACACATGTGTGTGTGTGTGTGTGTGTGTGCGTGTGTGTGTGTATGTGTATCTACCTGTAGCCCCTCTCTCACTGCCTCCAGTAAATAGGGCACAAGTGAGAAATTCCACAGATCTGTAAACCAAACACGAGATCCGTCGACTTCCATCGGACATGACAGGAACAACCGGGGACCTGACGCAAACACACACACACACACACACACACACACACACACACACACACACACACACACACACACACACACAATTATTCGGACACTCTTGATAATACAAATCATAAAATATTCATGTTTATATGTGTGTGTGTGTGTGTGTGTGTCTGTGTGTTTACATTACCGACGGTGACGTCAGACGAGCTGTGAGCCTCCAGGAAGCTGTTGATGTGTTGCCATGTTTTGGGGATCCAGTCGATGATCTTGATGAGTTCGTTACTCCGTGTGTTTTTATCGATCTCCATCTCGATCAGCTTCCTGCGCAGAAACCGACCCAGAAAACCCCGAACCGGTTCCGTGTGATTCGCACACAAAACCCACCTGAAATGAACATGACACTGTCACGCACTCATACAAAAACTAGACTAATGAGACTAATGATATTTATAAACAACAACAAAAATTCATTAATTAACTAGAAGGAGTCAGAAGATGTAGAGATCAGAGTACCTGAAATTATGGTGCAGTTCCAGATTTGGGGAACAGGAGACACCCTGGTTCATTGTCCCAATCACATAAGGGCTACACACACACACACACACACACACACACACACACACACACACACACACACACACACACACACACACACACACTGCATGAAACACTCTGGTATTTCTGTAAAGTTTGTTTGATTAATAAACATAGCCAAGCCCCGCCTACTGCTGCAGACACTACAGGTGACTAATCACAGATCAGTTCTTTAACACAACACTCATTATTACAAAATATAAAGTTTA
Organism: Tachysurus fulvidraco; assembly: GCF_022655615.1. Lineage (NCBI taxonomy): Eukaryota > Metazoa > Chordata > Actinopteri > Siluriformes > Bagridae > Tachysurus > Tachysurus fulvidraco. The sequence continues at coordinate 20,403,053 of NC_062536.1, forward strand.
AAAAATGGTGTACAGACATTTTTATTGTTCTTCAGCAAACAGAAATGATTATTTTACACTGCTGGTGTTCAGAAGGCTCTATAGTTTATTTGTGTGTTTACCATTTGTGGTATTTGCAGTTGAGGAACCCGTTAAAGATGTCGCTCAGGTTTCCGATGTGGTGCAGATTATCGATCAGAACCACCAGGGGGAGCTGACGCTCTCTCTCACCTTCATCACAGTTACAGCGTTCAGCAAGAGCCGAGAGGTACTGACACAGATCCTGTACATATATACACACACACACACACACACACACACACACACACACACACACACACACACACATTCACACACACACACAAGCACGCACACACAAGCACACAAACACAAACACACGCGTGCGCACACACACACACACACCACACACGCACACCACACACACACACGTACTTGTAAGTTTTATGTCTTAGTGTTGATGCTATTTTAATATTTATTATTAAATTAATATATTATAATATAATATAATATAATATATATAATTAATTATTAATATATAACAGTGTTTATAAGCCGTCTATAAGCCGTTACTAAGCATTTATAACTATTTATTTTACTCGTACATTTACATTAGTTAGTTATTATTGAACACTTAATTTTTCCCCAGTTCACATTTGTGCAGAGAACCTTTATGTTATATACCTTTATGTTATATATCTTTATGAACCTTTATGTCTCTCCCTTCTTTTTCTTTTGTTTGTCTATTTTACTGGTTTATTTTATTACATTTTATTTCTTAATGTTTTCTTCGACCTTGACAGTTACTATCATAATAAAAGTCCTGTGTTGTTGTCACCTTGCTGGATTTCTGGTCCACATTGAAGCAGGCGAGGCTGCACTCGTTCACCTCACGGCCGCTCTTGGTGATGATGTAATGCGCCAGTTTGTTGGCGAGGTAGGACTTCCCCGTGCCACTCGGACCGGACAGGATGATCCTGCGATGCTCCATCAGCAGATTGAGGTAACGCTGGATGATGGGTTTGGGGATTAACGTATCGAACACCAGGTCGTCAATACTGTTCTCTCTCACACCTAAACACAACATGATTCATTTACACTCTCAGTCACTGCAATATACACACGCAATATACACACACTCTGGTATAAACTGTTAAATATATTGCATACAGTATAAAACACTGCGCATTAATGTAATGAGTAATTCATGATTAAATAATATATTTACATTAACATTTAACTCTCAGTTCCTACTGAAAGTCAATTAACTTTGCTAAAGTTAAATGTAGCACGGGTGGTTACTGTTAAAGCTATATTTACCACAGAAAGTTATTGTAGAAGCTTAATTTACTACAGAAAGTTATTGTTAAAGCTAAATTTACCACAGAAAGTTACTGTTAAAGCAAAAGCTACCACAGAAAGTTATTGTTAAAGCTAAATTTACCACAGAAAGTTACTGTTAAAGCAAAAGCTACCACAGAAAGTTATTGTTAAAGCTAAATTTACCACAGAAAGTTACTGTTAAAGCAAAAGCTACCACAGAAAGTTATTGTTAAAGCTAAATTTACCACAGAAAGTTATTGTTAAAGCTATATTTACCACAGAAAGTTATTGTTAAAGCTATATTTACCACAGAAAGTTATTGTTAAAGCTAAATTTACTACAGAAAGTTATTGTTAAAGCTAAATTTACCACAGAAAGTTATTGTTAAAGCTAAATTTACTACAGAAAGTTATTGTTAAAGCTAAATTTACCACAGAAAGTTACTGTTAAAGCTAAATTTACCACAGAAAGTTATTGTAGAAGCTTAATTTACCACAGAAAGTTACTGTTAAAGCAAAATCTACCACAGAAAGTTATTGTTAAAGCTAAATTTACCACATAAAGGTGGGGTCTCTGATGTTTGAAAGCCAATGTTGACATATAAAATCACCAAAACAAACACGCCCCTAACCCAAATGGGTCCCACCCCTGTATCAATAGCTTCGCCCACACATACATACGTAACCCAGGCGACTAATGGAAAGAAATTTGTCTTTATCATAGCTGAAGGGAAAAACAATACGATTGTAGATAAACAAACAAGCAAAAATGCCACACAAGCATAATCATGTAAAGGACAACGGCATATATTAGTTCTGTGTAACAAAGCAAAACCAACGTTACTCACCTATCGAGAAGGAAAAAAGCGCCTCGGCGTCTTAAGTAAAGTCGGCCACATATTCACAGGTTGGAGTTTCCTGAGTCAATAACTCCTGAGCTAAACGCTGTTACTACACAAAACGCGGTTGTAGTTGCCTCTACATTACTACGATAGAAAAGAGGTGTTATTTGTGTAGTAACAGCGTTTAGCTCAGGAGTTATTGACTCGGGAAACTCCGACCTGTGAATATGTGGCCAACTTCCTGCTCCTTCAGTTCTCTCCAGCGCTGGAAAGCTGATCCTATGTTAACACATCCTACTTCTTGCCTTATCGTGTCTTTCTTCTCTTTCTTTCTTTGTTTTTATCCTCCATGTCGATGTTAAAAGCGCTTTCTGCTAATGTCACACACGCGCACTGAACACTCTCTCCGCCCATATTGACAAGACACACCCCTTTCTGCGCACTGAACAGTCTCTCCACCCATATTGACAAGACACGCCCCTCTCTGCACACTGAACACTCTCTCTGCCCATATTGACAAGACACGCCCCTTTCTGCACACTGAACACTCTCTCCGCACATATTGACAAGCCCCACCCCTTTCTGCACACTGAACACTCTCTCTGCCCATATCGACAAGACACGCCCCTTTCTGCTCATTGGCTACATGTTTGTTTTGTTTTTCTTTAGTTTGTCGTCGCGACTCAGTTTTCTGAAGCGTTTCTCAAACGACAGAGACCCCACCTTTAACAGTTGAGTTGGATTCGGGTACTGAGTACTGAACACTCTACCTAAGTTCTAGGTAACATTAATACTATTACACTATATAAATACTGCCGCAGTGTGGAGTGAAATGTCAGAGTACTAAATATGTTTAAAAATGTACGAACATATATTTTATATGCTCTTTATTAATGATTATAGTCTTAAAGGTTTGTTCAGTTTGATACGTGTAAAGTTCTGACCTTTGAGTGTAATGTTGATGATGTTGTTTTCTCCCACCAGGTATCCACAGGGCAGAAGTTCAGGAAGCTCAGAAACATGCGAGCGCTCCACTTCCCCCATCCTGTAACTCAGGATACTGTCCGAATTCAGGCCCAGACTCGTTAAAGGATCCACACGGAACACGTACTCCTGATACAGACACCGACGAGATCCACAGCATTAACACCACAATGTATTGAACCATTTAATTGGTCCTCATTAACCATGTCTGGGTCTACTGTTCAGTTTTCTGTAGTACTATGACTCCAGATCAGTAGTCAGCACTATAAATGTATAGATCTCATTGAACATACAGACAGAAATTACTGTAGATACAGATATAGTACTGAATAAGTACTGAATATTGAGTTATAAGTGCTTATTACAGATTGACTACAGTATTGAATGAGTTCAATTGTGTGTGTGTCTGTGTGTGTGACTTCATACGTCCTGAACAAGCTGCAGTATTAAGTGCTTTAGTAGTACAAAGTGAGTATTAATTCCGGAGCTCTGACCTTGAACAGTCGCCGTATCACCCCATCCAACACGTCCCACTTGGTCTTTCCGCTGATGCCGATTGAGCCGATGAGATACTCCAGACTCTGTAAACCCTACGAGTTCGACATGTTCAGCTTTATCACTCACATTAACACGATAAAAACAAACAACAAACCCAGAGTAATGACCCAGTGAATGTCACCTTGGTCCTGTTGGAGCCCCAGGTGATGGTGATGACGATTCGTACGCTTCGTCCTTCTTTACGCAAGTTTCCTTCGTAGCCGTCATCCAGCAACAGATCTGAAAGTCAAAGTAATGAGTGACGCACACAGCGGTTTGGTCTGATTGGTCAGCTGCTGCCACGCCCATGATGACATCATATAACTGTTCGTGTGTTCTCACCTGACATGATGGTCTCAGTGAGGTTGAGGTTGTTGAGAGAGAGGCCCAGTGATTGGCGGGAGGATGAAGAGGAGGTACTTGAGGTCTCTGATGGAGGGCGGGGCGTTTTGGACACAGCAGAAGGGGTGGAGTTTCCACTGGACTTTAATCTGTCATTCTCCGCCTTCAGCAATTCAATCTCGTTCTGTTAGAGAAAGAGTGAGATTGTGTGTCTTTCTTTGTGTGTGTGTGTACACGTGTGTGCGTGCGCATGTATGTGTGTACGTGCGCATGTGTGTGTACGCATGTGTGTGCGTGCGCATGTATGTGTGTGCATGCGCATGTGTGTGTGTGCGCATGTGTGCACGTACACATGTGTGTGCGTGTGTGTGTATGCGCACGAGTGTGTGTGTGCATGTGTGTGTGCGTGCGTGTCTATGTGTGTGTGGGTGAGTGTATGTTTGTTTGTGTGTGTGTGTGTGTGTGTGTGTGTGCGTGCGTGCGTGCGTGCGTGCGTGTGTGTGTGTGTACCTGCATGCGGTTCATGGCCTCTCTGATCTGGTCCAGGTGATGTGCTGAACTCAGAGCCTCCAGTCGGATGTCGGTGAGTTTCAGCTCTTTCTCCCTCAGCTCATTCTTCAGCTGCAGGATGATCTCTGCCTCGGCCTCAGTACACTCACACAGCCTGGACACACACACACACACACACACAGAGTCACAAAGTGCATTTGATTTGAGCAACATTAGCACTACACCACATTCCTGTATGGTGACTGAATCAGTCTCTCAGGTCCACATTCAGAGCAGATTCAGTGATTCAGTGAGGATTTTAGGATCCTATTAGAACAACATGTGCTGGATCAAGTGCTATTCTGTGTGCTGGAGCCACACTGTGTTTAATGTTCATGTGCTCGACACAGCTAGCACTGTTTATAGAGTTAAACAGTGACACGATTAACACCTGTTTAATACTGACACTGTCACCCGAGTCTCTGACTCTGAATATGTCTCTGTGTAAACACTTTATACACACACACACACACACACACACACACTTTTATATACACAGCAGACAGGTTGTGCACTACAGTATTTGTGGTGTTAATGGCTTTGGGGTTGTGTGCAAATTTCCACTAGACCCTCCACTATAATGTTACCCATAATGCACTGCAGTCTCAGGTTCTTTTGTGGGTCATTAACAAAAGGTCACACCAAACCACATTCACTATTTACCCATCATGCATCACTCTGCCTTTTACCGAGATCTGTGTTTGTAGATGACATGGCCGTTTTGTCTTTTCTTTGGCACCCAAACGGGGGACAGTTTACTAACCCACACACACACACACATACGAGTACACACACACGAGTACATACACACACACGAGTACACACACGAGTACACACACACACATGAGTACATACAAACACACAGCACAGAGTTGAGAAAAAGAAAAAGAGGACATTAAAGAGGACAAATTAAATGTACACTGAAAGATTGAAATGAAGCACAGACTAGAAATGACAAAGACAAAATAAAAAGCAAAACAAATGTGTGTGTGTGTGTGTGTGTGTGTGTGTGTGTGTGTGTGTGTGTGTGTGTGTGCGCACTTACTCAGTGGTGGACGAGGACATGTGTAAACCCTGTGTGCTGCCGTCTATATATGTGTGTGTGTGTGTGTGTGTGTGTGTGTGTGTGTGTGTGTGTGTGTGTGTGCACACTTACTCAGTGGTGGACGAGGACATGTGTAAACCCTGTGTGCTGCCGTCTATATGTGTGTGTTGCAGTTTAGGAGATTCTGGAACAGACGAATCCGTCATTTCGTCCAGCTCATCATGAGACGTCTGCAGCTTCGAGCTTTTCTTTTTCCCAAATGCCTGCTTAAAGGAGCTGCGCAACTGAGGACACACACACACACACACACACACACACACACACACACACACACACACACACACACACACACACACACACACAAACACACAGATACACTACTTACTTTGATGCTCATGTACACTAATTTTAGCGTGGTCTGCTGATGCAACCTTCCTGTTACTGATTATTTTTATAATTCCTCTTTATTTTATAAATGATACGTGATATTTTTTATCCATTTAAGTTATTTAACGCAGATGAAGGATGTTCCTTTTAATACCATAGTACCGTTCTTGTTAGTACCACAGTTTCCTCACCAGCCTCTAACAGATAACTGTATCCGTTACACACATCTTGGTATCAGATCTTCAGAGTTCAGGAACTAACTGTATCTGGCAGATGATGTAATTATCCAATAATTTACTAAATTATATGAAGAGAAAAAACAGCAACATAAAAACACTGTTTTTCACAGAGGTATAGAGGGGCAAGTCCAGGGAGAATGAAGGGCAAGAAGGGATGGACAGTTTTGACATGCGACCCATTTTTATATTTTTATCTGATGTGATGCTCGTTCAGTCTTCTGAATGAACCATATTACATTTACAGCATTTAGCAGATGCCCTTATATCCAGAGCAACTTATTTTTATAGAACTGAGCAATTGAGGGTTAAGGGCCTTGCTCAGGGTCCCAACAGTGGCAGCTTGGTAGACGTAGGAATCGAACTCGCAACCTTCCGATTGGTAGCCCAACACCTTAACCACTAGGCTAGCACATCCCTCTATGCTATACTATATACATAAGTAATGGCAAATAATTAAATGTCTGAGACAAGGTCTGAGTGGTGGATGAGACCTGCAAGAACCATCTGGCCTTACTAAGGTTCCTGGTTCAAAACTTTTATGTACAGTACATACATATTTCTGGTGCAATCCACTGACCTGATCCGCCCCAGTAGTAAGTAATTAGACCATGAGAGACCATGGACCCTTAAACTAGAGGCAATAGAACAAACACACATCGAGGCAAGTAATGTTCAGAGTGTTGAGCAGAAGGTGAAGCAATTTGTCCTTCTTCAACACCCTGCTCAGTCGTACCCTGCCTCGAAAAGCATCAGGCAAATGAGCGAAGGCAGGGATTAAATTGGACAGATGCTGCTGTACATTTGATCTGGATACAAACACCCAAGCACCATTTCTGTACGAAGAGCAACTATCTTAGGGACTTTTTACACCTGGTCACTTCCTGCGTTTTTCTGTGATCCAATAGCTATCTGATGGTAAAAAGACCAGGTCTAAATGTCCTCCGAAACGTTTTGGAGACGGATATAAATCTGATGGTACAAACCCCTTCAGGAGGTGGTCTGGGACGCGTTTCAGATGAAACTGGACAGGTGTAAATGAATGTGGTTGTTCAAGCCACATACGTCAGCGCTATACTCCTCCCAAACGGAAGTACGTCACTTGCAGGTGACTCACGAGTCGTGCATCGCGCCAGAAACAAATACGTTTTCCCACCAGCGCTGGCTCCGATCTTTCACCCAGGCGTCTCGTTGCACCTTAAAATGCACTGCTGCCTCCAGCGAAAATGCGGCAAACATTAAATGCTGTTTTTTGTAGCAACCGCATACTGCAAAGCATTTGGTGGAGTAGAATGGGCGGGAGTAGAAAGATCGGATCGATATCCGATTAGCCGAGACACGTTTATGTGGCCTAATGTAAACGGAACAGTTTTAACAAATCAGATAGCTATCGGATCAGAGACAACACATGAAGTGACCGGGTGTAAAAAGGCCCTATAAAAGATTAAAACACACTGCCCTGGTACAAAGGAAGGCAAAAATGTGCCTCATCCATATGCAGTTCTGAGCCTTTCGGACACCAAAAATTGGAAATCTTGTGGGGCAGCAGAATTTGCCCCACAAGCTGTCACTCACTGACCCGTCACTAAGGTTTAAATTGACTACTCTTTGATCTAGTTGGGCCACGGACACCCTACCAGGGAGAGAGACCTTATCATCTAAACTACATAATCAAGGACTCTGCCACCAGTTACCCCAAAGGTCATGAGATGAGAAATGTAATACTATCCATAAGGTGTTTGTTTTGGCAGGTTGCCATCCCAAAAGATGTTCTAACAGACCAATGGACCCACTTCCTGTCCCAGGGTTGTTAGTTCAGTGGCATTACCAGTGGTACTGTTGTGAGCTCGTACCACAACATTCGGCCTGGAGGTCAGGAGGAAGATCACACAGCGATGGCAGCAGGACAGCAAACACATTGTCCTTGTCAAGTTGTTGTTGGTGTGTTTAAGGTCACACTATACTTTTGACTTTACCACAATACCCCCCCCCCCCCCAAAAAAATAAAAAAATAAAATCTCTTTCTCTATCTCTCGGTCTGGAAAAATTAGGGATCGAACAAAGGGCAAGAAGGATTTAAAGATTTCACTGACACATGCTTTCTTTTCGAATAATTTCCTCCATCATTCATCAGTCGGTTTGAACATGCGGGGAAGGTTTACAAGGAGATCGTTTTCATATTCACCTTGTGTCCTCTGTCCCTCCCCTACAGGAGCAATGAAAAAAGTCATGAAAATATTGTGAGTTGTATACTGTGAAATGTTCAGAAATAAAACAGTGACATCATTTTTTATTTAACAGACTGCGACTATCTTATTTATTTCGAGAGATTCCTCAGGGTTTGGATTTATGAGAAGAGTTTTCTATACGAGTTCAACTTGGAACTCCGTCAGAGAAACACTATGTTGTTGGGTTCTACAGATCTGGGAGCTTTCCTGGGAAGTTTCCTTTATGCACCTTTACCACCGAGGCAGTTTGAGTGCAGGTTCGGAGCCTAATTTAGAACCAGTTCTTTCTGTTTCGACCGCCAAAGCACCAGCTCTGAACCAGGAAAAGTGGTTCTTAAGTAGCACCAAAACGTTGCTGGTCTAGACTTAAGAACCGCTTTTATCAGGGGCTGTGGGCGGGGCTACTGTTAGCGCATGGGGGCGGGGTTACTGTTAGCACATTTGATAATATAGCTTAAGTAGGGGCTGTGGGCGGGGCTACTGTTAGCACCTTTCATAATATACCTTAAGTAGGGGCTGTGGGCGGGGCTACTGTTAGCACTTTTCATAATATACCTTAAGTAGGGGCTGTGGGCGGGGCTACTGTTAGCGCCTTTGATAATGTACCTTAAGTATACTAATGTTTAATACACTTTTACTTTACAGCAATATGATACATTATCAGCACACATGATAGTATGTAGCTACATGCTAAGGCTAAAGGTTTTCTGTGTTAATGATAAAATAACATTATGTACTTTCTTGATCACAACCTCCGTTTAAACAGATTACACGGAGCTGCACGTACACGTCAGATTTGCCAAGTTTGGATGTTAATGTAGGTTCACAAAGCCATGAGCATTAACAGTAAAGCAACATCCACCATTGTTGTTGTTATGTGTGTGTTTGTCGCTGCTGCACTAACGTTGTTGTGTAACGTGACACGTATACAGTGACATCAGACTCGGCTCTGTGATGCTCTCTAAAAGATGGAAAGGCAAACCGGGTCTTAGAACCAGCACCAGCACTCGCTCTGAACCAGCACTCGGTTCTTTCCGGTGGAAAAGTGGTATTAGAGAAACAATAACCAGTGCTTTTATAAAATCTAACAGTATACCAAAATAGGCTAGTGTCGTCACTGCATGGCACTGGGTAAAGAATACCATACATATGCGGTTTGTAGATAATATTAAGAAGGGTATCAGTTAGGACACAGGTTTTATATATTTCAGTGATTCTAAAGGTAGAAAAATGTAGCTTAAGATACTGAAAAATATGGTGGTTAGAAGTTATAGGAGAAGCGAGCAACCAGTACAATATAAGCTAAGTGTAAAGATCACTTGTGGCTCGGTCACCTGGGTAAGGGTGTGTAAAGAAACCAGGTCGTGTTGATGAGATAACATCAAAATACCTTAAATCATTAGATTCTCATAGTGATTAGACATTACCTGATTGGAATGATTGGATAGTGTTAAATGTCCTCATATTGACTGGATGGATTCAAATGTCCTCATAATCAAGTCCTCATTACACAGTTTTAAATCACTTGGTCCTTGTAAGGAGTTTTTAATACTTTCATTATTTAAGAACTAAAACAACAATTTCCTTCTAGTTGCTGAAGTTATTACAGTGTGTGTGTGTGTGTGTGTGTGTGTGTGTGTGCGCGCGCGTGTGTGTGAGTGTGTGTGTGTGTGTGAGTGTGTGTTACTCACCCAGCTCTTCTTCTTCTTTTTCTTGTCATCTGAGTCTTTGTTGTTTAAGCTGGTGTGACTCACTGCACTGTTAATGCTCTGCACACTTTCAGAAGAGTGCTGACGCCGAACTACACACACACACACACACACACACACACACACACACACACACACACGATTTCAATTCTTATGTTCATTGTAGAACAGCTAATGTGTCAGTGTAATCTTCATCACAGCACTGTGTGTGTGTGTGTGTGGTGTGTGTGATGTGTGTGTATGTGTGTGTGTGTATGTGTGTGTATACCTTTGTGTAAATGCTCTGGACCATTCAGAGCCACCTGTATGGCAGTTTGTGCATCTGTGTTTTGAGCCTTTAAAGCTTCAATCGTCTCTCTCAACTCTGCCAACTCCGATTCCTACACAAACACACGCACACAAACACACAAACACACACACACAAACACACAAACACACGCACACAAACACACGCACACAAATACACACACAAACACACACACACACACACACACGCACACAAACACACATGAATACAAATCTTGTCATTTCATTTGACTGTAGTCTACTTATGTGTTTGTGTGTGTGTGTGTATGTGTGTGTGTGTGTGTGTGTGTGTGTGTGTGTGTTACCTTCTGCTCCGCTGTCATGGTGAGACTCTGTAAGCGACCTGTCATGTTTGTCAAACTCTTCTCAAACGCTGCAACCAGGTGAGCCTACACACACACACACACACACACACACACACACACACACACACACACACACAAACACACACACAAACACTTCTGTTAAAGTAAACTCTTTAACAGGAGAAATAAGCCTACTGATTGGCCGCTTCACGCCTCACTCACATTGGCCGATAGCTGAGACGTCAAGGTCGCAACCTTTTCATGAGAAGCGTCCAGCTCCCGTCGCAGCTTTCTGATTTGCTGTTGAAACAGGAAGTTCTTGTTATGGTACAGGAAATCAGTATTAATAACATATCATCAAAGAAATGAGTCAAATATCAAATATAAATCAATATTCAATGTAAAATATTATGTAATGTAAATGTAAATATAAATCAATAATCAAAATTATTCAATACGTGAACTAACATCTTAAAATTTTGAGTTTTTAAAAAAAAAATAATAAAGTTAGATAGAATAGTTTAATCAAATTAACAATATATTATTTATTATTAGTAATAGTAATAGTAATAATAAGATTATTTATTTATATATTTAAAGTAAGGAACGATAACACAATCATTCAGAATATTATATCCAATTAAATAACTACACATAATTTTTCATATATAATTAATAATTAATTATTAAAGGAAATAAACCTGGTGTAAGAGTTTTACCTCAGAATGAGCTTTCTCCTCGGTCTGCAGGGAGGAAATCAGAGTTTATCATCAAAAACTAATGAATTATTAATGAATTATTCCCAGCAACATGTCCATAAGTAACCCGACACACAGCACACACCGGCACAAACCCCCTGATTTCACCTCAGACAGCAGGAGGATCAGTGAAAAGCCCCAAGGAGAGAAGAAGCACAAATACATCAGACGTAGGGCCCTAAAGTCTGAGTGCACTACCACAAAGTGTCCTACTGCATCAGTCAGCTAACTAGAAACACTGGTTCTTATCGATCTTATTACAACGGCAGTGATGTACAATGTCCGTTATACGGGACACGTCTGAGTGAAAGTGTGTTAATACTAGGGATGTACCGATCCGATATTTTGGATCGGTATCGGCACCGATCCAAACATTTTGAGTGGATCGGGTATCGGTGGCGCGTGACCGATCCAAATTCCGTACACGTGGTCATGGGCGTCGGAACCATTATAAGTGGGTGGGACAGGACACGCCCACTTTGTAAGACCAATAATATTGGACCCACCCACTTTTACATGTCTCTATTCAGCGTATTTGTCTTTTTTTATTACTGTTATTTTTATTACTTAGCGCCGCCAGTCGAATCCATTCTGCCCTAATAAATGAAACTCCATTCCGTGTTTTACCTACAGCATTGACCACGCTGCTGCTTCCTGAAATCCATGGGCGTCGGAACCATTATATGTGTGTGGGACAGGACACGCCCACTTTTTATTTACTACCGACGCCCGTGCCCGTGGTGGTTGATTAATGAACAGCAAACATCACAGACTATTGCTTGAACTTATAAGAAAAATAAACTTATATATTACATTCATGTAAATAAATATAATAAATTTTATAGTAAAAATGTCACACAGCCGCCTGCGACAGACAGACGAGTTTATCAGGCATCCTTTCTGTTTACCTCAGCGCGTTAAACATGTCGCTCATTTGGGTGTGAGGTTTACTGTTTAATACACTTTACATTGTGTTTCAGGAGTTATAATTTAATATTCACTGTAAAATATTGTCTTTTCTTCAGTAAATAATTTAATGTAATAATTGCAGCATAGCTACATGGTTTAGATTGTTACACCACTAACTGTTAAATGTTCTGTTTGCTGCTGCATTAATACTTTTTAAGGTTTCTTATGTTTTCATTTTTCATCCAGTACTAAGGGCATTTTTGTATTTCTTACCAGAAACAAATAAATCTTAATAACTAAGCGAGTCGTTTACATTCTTTGGTTTTAAAGGTAGAAAAGAACGCAGGTATCGGATCGACTCGGTATTGGCGGATACCGGCAAACTCTGGTATCGGATCGGATCGGAAGAGAAAAAGTGGTATCGGTGCATCCCTAGTTTATACTGTAGCCTGTATATTATCATTATTATGTTGCTGATTGATGCGAAAGGACAGTTTTTGGTAGTGAGCTGGAGAAGTGAAGCCATTCCACTCGTTAGTGCTGGATCTTTTATCTGCAGTTAGAGTTATTATTCACTAAAACACGGAGAGACGCACGTCCCCACACACCGCCTTTACCTTTTCCATGTAGGCGTACACCTGTAAGTGAGAAAGTGTGTGTGTGTTTAAACCGGACAGCCTCCAGGGAGGCGCCAAAATTAATGCGCAAACACAAATTTAACGGTTTCAGGAAATAGCAGTTTCTTTCTTAAATGAGGAAGAAAGTAAAAAGAGTAACAATGAGAGATGAAAGAAAGAAAGAAAGAAAGAAAGAAAGAAAGAAAGAAAAGAAAAGAACAGATTAAAGTAAAGGTTATTAATTGCACTGATTGCTCTCAGCTGACAGATTACAGTCTGCACACTAATTATTACTCTGAGCTCTAATTAGAGATTATTTTTGAGAGTAAAAACAGAAGGTGTGAATTTCACTTACGGCGGAGTAAAGAGACGACGTGCTGGACACCAGGGACAGAGACGACCCATGAACTACAGAAGGAAAAAAACGAATGAATTAAAATAATGATTGATGGAATTAGAGAGTGTAATACCACTGATGGCCACTGGGATACTGACTCCCACACACACTCGGTCCTGATACACACACATTCACTCTCACACACACCGAAATATATGTAGACACACACACACCTTCATCGGTGCTATCTCTGAACGATCCAGAGCGGCTGATAGCTCGAGGTCGTTCCTCCAATGACGTGTTACTGCCACACAACACTCGCCCGTCTCCATAGAGATCAAACGCCTCCTGATCCGGAATACTGTTAGACCGAGTCATAGCACCGGTGGGGCTCACTGGAATACACACACACACACACACACACAGTGTAATGTTTAAGTATGTACAGATATTAAAGACAATCCGTTCGTTAACAACCCTGTAGACGTCGATCCAAACGTTAGCATTAGCTTCATTAGCATTAGTCTGATGGTTAGCTGTTTTGTGCAGAATAAATAAACCCTGAATCAGACTAATGAGGGATTAATCCTAATGACCAGAGGCTCAGGGTTATCAGTTCACTCACGCAGGTTGTTGTAGTGGTATTTCCCGGTCGGGGGGGAGAGGGGACTCCCTGTGTCCTGCAGCCCCCCAGTGGAATGGGAACGAAGCCATTCTTTACCTTCTTCATGAGACATCTGTCTGGAGGAAGGAGGATGTCTGATAGTGGACATAATAATAACATGTTAATGTCTGTGTTATTACTGCATCTGAATAATCACACACACACACAGACACACACAGACACACACAGACACACACACATCATTTCATACCAGTAAGTCCTCATAGGTTAGGATTAGTTTGATATATTATTTATATATTTATATAATGTACATGTCAGTGAACAAAAGATGGTGGTGATTATATTAGTACCTTAATCCTTTTTTGGGTAGAGTGTTTCTGTCAAGAGTCATGCTGTTAAAGCAGGAGAACAACACAACAGAGTGAGAAACACACACACACACACACACACACACACACACACACACACACACACACACACACACCTTGTCCATATTATATACCTTCTGCAGTAGTATAAACTGTAGTTGTATAGCAGTTACAGGATCATTACAGTTACAGAACCCGATGACATCATCAACACTAATGACATTAACGTTACAGCGGTGACACAAAACAAGATATTATTACAATAAGTCCAGAATTTGGCACCACAACAAAGTTAGGCTGTAATCTAACACACCTCCATGTTTTAATGCTACACTACATCCTCTGTTGAGCACACAAACCTAGCAGTAAGTATCTGTGCCATGAAATCTTTTAATGAACGTGTCCGAGATGAGTTAAATAATTAAATAATTAAAGAGAAAAAAGAAGAACACCTTCTCAGACACACAATAACACAACGCCACTACCTATCACACACGGTTATACACAAACATGCCCATATGAATTAACATCTGATGAGTACACATGCACATTCTTACCCCTGGGAGAGTGTGGATTTGAGCCGGGGTGCATGCTGATGATGTGGTGCAGGAAGCTCGATGGATTCAGAGCTGGTGTGTAAGCTGGTGTGTGAACTGGTGTGTAAGCTGGTGTGTGAGCTAGTATGGATGCTGCTCAGCGTCTCTTTGCTGCCCGCAGATGAGCTGCTGAGGAAAGGACGGGCGTTAGAGAGCGAGTCTGGGGTCCTGTTGCCTCCACTGCCCGGGGAGTCGAGGGGCGAGGCGAAAGGTGCCGACTTAGAGGAGTCAGGAGAGCTGGGCTTACTGTTACTACATTTACTGCCAAATAACCTGAGAGGGGGGGAAGAGAGAGAGAGAGAGAGAGAGTGTGAAAGAGAGAGAGAGTGTTTGTGTGTGAAAGAGATAGAGAGAGGGAGAGAGGGGGGAGACAGAGAGAGAGAGTGATGTAAACGCTGTGTTAGATGGCATTAGATCTTCATTCATTCATTCTCTACCGCTTATCCGAACATCTCAGGCGTCATCGGGCATCGAGGCAGGATACACCCTGGACGGAGTGCCAACCCATCACAGGGCACACACACACACACTCTCATTCACTCACACACTCACACACTACGGACAATTTTCCAGAGATGCCAATCAACCTACCATGCATGTCTTTGGACCGGGGGAGGAAACCGGAGTACCCGGAGGAAACCCCCGAGGCACGGGGAGAACATGCAAACTCCACACACACAAGGTGGAGGCGGGAATCGAACCCCCGATCCTGGAAGTGTGAGGTGAACGTGCTAACCACTAAGCCACCATGCCCCCGCATTAGATATTGACTGGTTAAAAACATGAGATGAAATTCTGAGTTATTCTTATTATGAAATTGTTTAGGAAGCTAACGCAAGAATTCAGACCCCTTGCTGAGATTTAATTATCCGAGTTTTTCTAGCGTGTCTTCAGTTTTAGTTTTAAAATATTAAAATGAAAGAGATAGAATTTTGCTGATATACTGTGTATGTATAGATACATGTTTAATCACCACCAGGGGGCAGCGTTCACCACATCAGTAATAAAACTACAGCATGAACTGAGAAAGCTGCATAGAGATAAAATGGGGACGGACAGAAACTCCAAGGATGTGACAGACATAATAAATACTTCTATCCATCAGTAGGTCTGCGGAATATCTCACATTTTCTCCCACACAGACCCGAGCAAACTGTCAGCATGACTCAGCAGTCTGTCTCCCACAATCTGTCCCTACAAGCCTGTCCCTGTCGCTCTAACACTCTCTCCAGATGAGTCTGCATTTTCCTCCCCTTATCTGGGTTTAAAGGCAAGTGCTGGTATTTAAAGATGACGTCTAGACGCTATTAACATGCCTCTGATGCGACTGAGCAGAATATCTGAGGTGTGAACGACACATAGGCGATTTAAATGATCTAAAGATGGAGCTCAGAAAATTCACCGTGCAACCGAACTGTAAACAGCTGAAGGGTTTCCGACATAAATATGATTTATTTTTAGACTTTATTCACAACTCACAGAAAGAATCTCTGTCTGTCTCTCTCACCTGCGGAACGTGGGCGAGGCAATGTCGGGGTATTTTGATCCAGGCTGTCTGAGCCCTGATTGGCTGGAGGTTGGGCTGGATTTGGGTGATGTGCTGAGTCCCGCCCCATCCTGCTCTGACACTGAAACCTTCTCTTTATCCGTCTGATTGATGCTGACTGGACTTGACCTCCCTGATTCCGTCTTCCCTCCATCCTTCCTTTTAGAAACACTGCTTACTGATCCAGTTCCAGCTCCCACACCGGGTCCAGGTCCAGGTCCAGCCCCACCACCCGCCACGACCCCGGCCACAACCCCAGCAACGACCCCGCCCCCTTTCACCGAGGACGAGTCCATGGATCGGTAGGATTTAGCTGGCCGTGGAAGTGAGCGATACTGAAGGGGCATTTTTGACCCACCAAGGCCCAGAAGGACCCCATCGTCATGGTGCCGGTACCCATCCAGGCTTGTTTTCCTGGCCCCTCCCACCACACATGTGGTCCCACCCACTTTACCAGCTGATTTGGCCGATAAAGTCTTGGGTGCTGCTAGCTCTGTCGCACCTGGGATCTTTTTAAATCCAAAGGAGCCAGTGGTGGGTGGGGGACGGTTGATGCCAGACTTTTTACCCTCATCGCCACTGGTTTTGCCCACATCTGATGGAGAGCGTTGCATGCTGGGAGATTTACAAGGAGTCTTGACTTTTTCTGAGGCTTTAGCATCATCTGTTTTACCTGTTAAAGGACAAAGAGAAGATGGAAAATAATGTGCTCCTTATTGGCAATCGGGGACACACCCACCTGTCTCATTACCCTGTCTCAACACCCATCATCTTACCTGGTGTTTTGATGTTTGTGTTGCTGTTTTTATTCCGGGGTGAGGTGATACCCGTTTGGGCGCTCATGCCCCGCCTCCATGAGCCTGTCTGCCCCGCCTCTTCCATCTGATAGGAGGAGGAATCTAAGATGTTCTCAATTTGTTCATCAACCTTCTTCAAATCTTCAGCTCCACACCAGCTACTGCTATTTTGATTACACTGCTGCTTGGACTGAACACACACACACACACACACACACACACACACACAGAATAAGGATAAACACTTGACAGATGGTGTATCTTCCCTCGGCAGCCAAGACAAGAGCAGCACTTACAATCTGCTTCACACACATCTTTTGTGTGTGTGTGTGTGTGTGTGTTTATACCTTGCTCTTGTGCGATGAATTCAGTGTGTGAACATCATCACCTCCAACATCAAGAGAGTCACTCAGACCACTGCTGACCGAACTACTGTCATCATAACTACACACACACACACACACACACACACACACACACACACAGGAAGATAAAAAAAGAGTGATGAAGAGATTTATTAAAAATTAGACACATATACAGTAATTCTGACTGGCTGCTGATGTCATGTCCCTTCGAGGTGATGAATCTGTACCTATAAAACAGCAGCATCACCTGAGTGACTCCTAACAGTGAATCAAACGAATCAAATGAATCAAACGAATCAAAATTTGCTGCATCATGAACTCCAACCACTGAAGTGAATCATCATGTCAACCATCTGTTCGTTCCATTTCAGCCAAAAATAAACTCGGATATCAAACAGAAACCGTTCAAAGATTTTTCTTATTAATTAGTTCATCTGCTGTAGATGAGCATGTGTCCTTTTTCCCACAATGCACTGTAAACAGATGACATCATGTAAGGTTCCTCCTTCAGCTGAATGTTTCTGAACACTTCCTCATCTGTAACGTTCATGCTAACACCGTCACTCCTCCTCCCGTACAGCGCTAACTAGCCTCGCTTCTAACTCCTAGCTGAAACACATAGCTGCACCGCATCCTATCAAAATCTGTCCAGAGTTTGTCTCTCAGTCTCCACGTGAGCGAAGACAGAGCGTCGTCTCCTCTGAGTCGTGTCCTCTGAGCCGTGTCCTAACGTCCTCATGCAAAATTCAACACAGAAAAAGCAGCACAGGGAATCTGAATTTTTACAGACATGGGAATAAAGGATATTTGTGTCTGTTCACAACATAGACCTTAGTTTAATTTAATCTGTTGCTCTACAACAAAGTATTGGCACCCTTCTACCCCATGTATCAGTGGAACCATAGAGCGCTCACAGCTCTGGGTGGGTTTATTTCAGCTTAGCATTTATTCAGGAAGGATGACTTACAGCTGAATACAGTGAGTTATGTCATTAAAATGTCTCTTCGATTCTTATTTGGAGAAAGAAATGTGAGAAAATAAGAAGTGACTCCAGCAAAAAAAAATGAGAACTGACTCGAGTCCACTGCTTGTTCCACTGGTCCCTGAGTCCAGTACAGTATCTGATTAACTCTGAAGCTGAAGCAGGAATCTCCTGAGTTCTGTTAATAGGGGTTCCTCACGAACCTTCTTTAACCCTGAAGGGCTTTAGACGATGAAATAAAGTGTCTCTTGGGAAACAAAGTGAGTAGAAATAAAATACGAATGGAAAAAGAACTCCTAAAAGAAACTGCTCGCTGTCCTTCTGCTTTCTCTGCTATTAGTTTACAGGCTGATGGCTGGGTTAGGGTTAACCCTAACTCTAACCCTAACCCCAACCTAACCCTAACCCTGACCTAACCCTAACCTAAACCTAACCCAACCCACAACCCTAACCCTAAACCTAACCTTAAACCCTAACCTAACCCTACCCCAACCCTACCCCAACCCTAACCCCAACCCTAAACGTAACCCCAACCCTAAACCCTAACCTAACCCTACCCCAACCCCTAACCCCAACCCTAAACTAACCCTAACGTAACCCTGGCATAACCCTAACCCTAACCTAATCCTAATCTAACCCTAACCCAACCCTAACCTAACCCTAACATAACCCTAACCCAATCCTGATTGCACAGGATTATGGGATATTACAAGATGTGCAGGATAAAAAAAAAAGCTGTTCGCCACCTTCATCATAACATGATACACTGTGTAACCATGGCAACGATTAGAAACAGCACAACGTTTGTCGTCGTGGTCGCAATGGTACATAAAAAATAAAACAATAATCGTGAATGCAGAAAAAGCATTGTAGGCTATATTATGTTAAAAAAACAACAAACACACAATATAACAATTTTATCTGAAATGTAAACATGGAAACACAGTACTATTGTAGCTGTTGTAGCACATGTGGTAAGGACTGTATAACTGTAATGTAACCATAGTAACAGCTGTGACATGTAACCATGGTAATAAACGTATAGCAGCTAAAACGTAAAAACGTTACAATACAAAACTGTACTGTAAACTTTGTGTGACTAGTGATGTGTTCACGCTAGCTGTCATTTGTTTGTTTTTTTATAAAGAAGCATTAGACGTGTTGGAAAGCGCCAGACCAGAATAACGGGAACAAAACCGATTAAATACGACACGGCGTAAAAATGTAAAGAAACTTCAGCCAGTTACTGTGGTATTAAACTGTAACATCTGTAGGTTGAATAGTAGAGATTTTATTTTCAAATATAATGTAAATGTTCTGTATCCCAGCAAAAAAAAGCATCAAGTCCATTTCAGAGCTGTAGGTAACAACATGCTAAACGTTTTCCTTAATCCTGACTCGGAGACTGACTCGGAGACTGACTCACCTTTCTGCTGTGCGAATATCTGTGAGCGTTTAATCGGCCTGGCTGTACCGTTTCGTCAGTTTGAGCTTTCTGTCGCTCGCAGCAAGGAGAGAAGAAAAGAGCGAAGGAAAAGGAGGGGGAGGAGGAGGAGGAGGAAGAAGAGGTGCAGCTCAGCGGCTGAGAAAGCAGTGACGCAGTATGAGTCCACCTTCCTTTCCTCCTCCTGTATCTTCATCACCCCCTCCACCATCACCCTCACCACCCACCCGTCTGCCTGTCTGCGTTTCAGTCTGTCTGAGCTCCACCCTGCCATTTACACACCATCAGTCTCAAACCAGTCGAGCTACAGTACAGAGACCTGATGCTAATAACTGATGATGTCTCATTTAAACTAAGATCAGAAATTAGAATGATATTTACACAGAGATGATAGAAATGTTTACAGGACACTGTGGGTATGAATCCCTTTAATGACGACTACACCTTCTCAATGGGGACGGTCAGCCGATCACGGGCCGATCACGAGCCGAGCACGAGCCAATCACGGGCATCTGTGAGCACATGTATGAGGAAGAGGGCAGACAGCACAGTGTGTTTCACCATCACACCATAGAGCAGAGACAGCAGTGAAAACCAGCAAATTAGGGGCAAAATTCTACATGATACTAAAATAAACAGCTTGATTACTTGGTTCTTGTTTTACCCCATAACCAAAGTGTCCCCCGAGATATTGTTGTGAATAGGACAACAATTTGGGGGGGATGTCGTGGTCTAATGGTTAGATAGTCTGACTCCTAACCCTAAGGTTGTGGGTTCGAGTCTCAGGCCGGCAATACCATGACTGAGGTGCCCTTTGAGCAAGGCACCGAACCCCCCCCCAACTGCTACCCAGGCGCCGCAGCATAAATGTCTGCCCACTGCTCTGGGTGTGTGTTCACGGTGTGTGTGTGTGAGTTCACGGTGTGTGTGTGTGTGTGTGTTCACTGCTGTGTGTGTGTGTTCACTGCTGTGTGTGTGTGTGCACTTTGGATGGGTTAAATGCAGAGAAGGAATTCTGAGTACGGGTCACCTTACTTAGCCGTATGTCACGTCACTTAGCCGTATGTCACGTCACTTCCTCTGTGTAAACGTCTACTGCATCTGGAGCACAATCTTTTCTATTTGTTTTTGCTGCCGGTGTTTATTAAAGCGTAAAAGCCGAAGATCATCTGGGAGATGAGTTTATTTATGGTCTTCAGTGATGATTATGCTGCTTGACCTGATTGTTTTGTGCTGAAGTCATTGCTGTATAACAAATTAATAACTCTTCTTTTCTCTGTAATCTGATCGTGTGTCGAGTTCCAGCCATGATAATGAAGATCATTTTATTATACCCGGATGTCACGTGACCTTGGTGTCCATAACGTCGTCCGTTTATTGACTTTGTTTTTGCTTGTTTGAGTCCAATCATACAAGAAGAGATGAACACACAGAAAGAAAGATCCGATACACACCCTGTCTGAAAATAACCATCGTGTGGGACGTGTGAGATCCTGACTACTGAGGACCGGGCGCCATTACTTTCTACACTGATCTTCTGTTGGTAAAGAAACAGCAAATAATCACGACGTTCAGTCTCCATTAGATTTGTACTGAAGATTTAAAAATAACGGATTTTTTACTATTTTTTTTTACTTCTCTTTCTTTCCTCCTCTCGAAAGTGAGGGATGTTATTTATTCATTTCTTTTTCTCCACTGTGTCAAATCCCACAGAGACCTGAGACCTCATCACTTATACATGACATCATTTATTTATACATAGTGTATTTAAAGTGCTTTAATGGCCTTTACTGCCCCAGCTACACACACACACACACACACACACACACACACACACACACACACACACACACACACACACAGACACACACACAGACAGACAGACAGACAGACACACACACACACACAGACAGACAGACAGACACACACACAGACACACACACAGACAGACAGACAGACAGACAGACAGACAGACAGACAGACACACACACACACACAGACAGACAGACAGACACACACACAGACAGACAGACAGACAGACACACAGACAGACAGATAGACACACACACAGACAGACAGTCAGACAGACAGACACACACTTACATTCACACACACACACACACACACACACACACACACACACACACACACACACACACACACACACACACAGCCCTCTGCTGACAGGTTCTCCTAATCTGACCAATCAGGCATCAGAATATCAGCACGTCACTGTTTTAATTGGTCCTGATTAATTCTGTAAAATTAATAGCTAACATCTAAAGATTAGAAAGCAACATTCTGGTGACAAACACTAAATAAATCAACTTTTGTTTCCGTCTTTATGACAGTTTCATGTTAATAACCAAGCTGACGATTCTACCTAGCTTTGTATCTGTGTGTTTAAGATGGCATTTTGCTCTCACTTTCTCCAAACGAATGTTTTATTCCAGATCAAACCCGACGAGGAGGAGAGGAAACGGTTTTAATAACAAATCCAACATGAATCTGTCACAAACACCCGGCCGAGGAGGCCGACACACACACACACACACACACACACACACACACACACACACACACACACACACACACACACCCCGCAGTGTGTTAACACCACATCCACGTGGAGACGACATCCAGGAAAGTGTTAATGAGGTCATTTAAATGCTTCTACACCATATAATGGTTGCTATGGTTACACCTTGTAGGCTTCTCACTCTTCCGTAGATAAAGTAAACGAAACAATTTCCACACATTCAAACACTTACATAACTGTAATTATATTTATCTAAAGTTATTACGTAAACGTATTTAATTACAATAACAAAGACCCGAAATAAACCGCTTATAATGACTGTTGCTATGGTTACGTGATTAAATCAACAAATGAATCAATAAAATCAATTTTAAAATACATTTTAAATTTTAAACGAATGAACCCAAAAACAAAAGAAAACATTCTTTTTAAAAATACTTCCATTAATTCGTTCATTTCTTCACGTGTGTAAGTTGTTTATGAATTTAAATGAGTGGAATATGTATTAAAATTAAAGCTTGCCTCTAAAAATTAAACTAAAATAAAATTTTATTTAATAAAAACAAGCACATTTTTTATTTAATTTAATTAATTTATTTTTATTTAATTAATTATTCACATTATTGTGTAATGTTACACCAGAAACTTCAACATGGATTTTCAGATATTAAGACCAATAACATTGTGTGTGTGTGTGTGTGTGTGTGTCTGTCTGTGTGTCTATCTGTGTGTGTGTGTGTGTGTGTGTGTGTGTGTCTATCTGTGTGTGTGTGTCTGTGTGTCTGCCTGTCTGTCTGTGTGTCTATCTGTGTGTGTGTCTCTTTGTGTGTCTCTCTGTCTGTGTGTGTGTATGTGTGTATGCGTGTGTGTGCGTGTGTGTGTCTGTCTGTCTGTGTGAGTGTGTGCATGCATGCATTCGTGTGTGTGCGTGTTTGCATGTGTGTGTATGTGTGTGTTGCATGTGTGTGTGTATGTGTGTGTTGCATGTGTGTGTGTATGTGTGTGTGCATGTGTGTGTTGCGTGTGTGTGTGCGCATGTGCGTGCGTTGCATGTGTGTGCGCGCGTGTGTATGTGTGCAAGTGTGTGTCTGTCTGTCTGTCTGTCTGTGTGTGTGTGTGTGTCTGTCTGTGTGTGTGTGTGTGTGCGCGCGCGCGTGTGTCTGTCTTTGTGTGTGTGTGTGTGTGTGTGTGTGTGTGTGTGTGTGTGCAAGTGTGCGCATGTGTGTTTTATGTTTACCTGTCAGCCTCTCCCTCTTTAACCCGTTGTACGAGCTCTCGTGCAGATGGAAGGTCAGGAACACGACCCACATTACGAGAATACACACCTCCATCTGTTACGTAACTGTATGCAGATAAAAATGTGGTTATTTTACACATGCTAGATTCTA